>NC_057798.1:208031493-208251493 GCF_018294505.1 Triticum aestivum
CAAGACCAGAGGGTGAGGGCCGGAGAGCCAGTAGGAGCCCTGAGTCGCGATGCTCAGGCACCCCCCCTTTAACGCGCAAGCTGGGTTAGATGTCGAAACTCTACGTCCTCGGGTCCCAGCTCTCGGGCTGGTCTCAGCCGTCGCTGGCATGCCAGGTCGCGATGCCATGGACAAGACCAGAGGGTGAGGGCCGGAGAGTCGGTAGGAGCCCTGAGTCGCGATGCTCAGGGACCCCCCCCCCTTTAACGCCCAAGATTCCGACACCCAGGAGAAAGAGGCACCAAATAACAAGCATGGTGGATCGAAAGCATAGTCCTAAGATAAACACAAGAAGGGTACATGCCGCTGGGTCAGGCCCGAGCGGCTTGGGGATGATGCAGCCCGAGGGGTGCCCCCAATAAGATAAGCTAAGGACATGAAATAAAAGGGATACATGCCGCAGGGACGGACCCACGCGACCTGGGAATAATGCAGCCCTGAGGGCGCTCCCAGCCAGAAATGAAACTTAAAAGATGTCACCTAATGATGTTGGGGACGAAGGGGTGCCGGTGTAGTAGACTCAGTGGGCTGCGGGAGCCGATCCTCACGAGCCCCCAGGCCCAGGGGCCTCTGGAGGCTCCGGAGGCGTTGGCGGCTCCTCGCGGGCCATCTCCATCTCCGCCAGGGCTGCGGCACGCCTGACCTCTTGAGCCTCCAAGATGGCCCTCATGAGACGCTGGTGCACAGCAGCCGCGTTCGGCAAGCCGTAAGGCATGCGCACGTAGCTGTGGGGAGGACCCTCGCAACGTCCCACTCGCGAGGGCCAGAGGCGCTCTTGAGACGCGGCTCGGTTGAGCCCCGGTATGTCGATGCAGACGCGTAGCCCACCATCCTCGCCTGGATGGGGGGCCACGGCGGGTAGGCGGCAGCTGCCTCTCATGACCCTTGACTCTTGTAACTCCTGAATGGCCTTACCGACAAACTCCTGAGGGTTCGGCCCTCCTTGCCTTGCTCCTTCTTGAGGGAAACGTGCTTCGAAGCACGCCTCCATGTGGTGCCCAAGCGCATCCCTCGTGACCTTGGCGAGGTCGGCGGCCCTCCAGGGGAGAGCCCCCAAGCCCTGCCTGAGGAGGGCATCGAGCATGCTTCCCTATGCAATGGAAGGAGGCTCTCCCTGAGCAGGCGCGGGCCCTGAGGGGCCTGCCTCCTGAGGGGCCGGGTCGGATGATGTCTTATTCTTCTTGGGGGCGGCCTCGGGAGGCCTCCTGCTGCCGCGGTCCGGGTCTTCCAGCGATGCGGCCTGAAAGGCTCGCTCCAGGGAGCACACTGCGTCTCTCTCTTCGCAGGGCACCGTGATGACCCCGCCGCTTCCTGGCATCTTGAGGACGTTGTAGCCGTGGTGGGTTACGGCCGTGAACTTGGCCAGCACGGGTTACCCGAGGATGGCGTTGTATGGCAGGCGAATGTGGGCGACGTCGAAGACGATGAGCTCAGTGCGGTAGTTGTCGCGTGCCCCGAAGGTGACAGGAAGGCGGACCTGCCCTATCGGGACTGTGGAGCCGTCGGTGACTCCGGAGAAGGGCTTGGTTGGCTGAAGCTGACTGTAGGGCACTTGAAGATTGTTGAATGTTTCCACGGACAGGACGTTGAGCCCTGCCCCGCCGTCGATGAGGGTCTTGGTGACTAGCACGTTGCTGATGATTGGGGAACAAAGCATCGGGAGGACTCCGGCTGTGGCCGCGCACTTGAGCTGATCCGCTGAGCTGAACGTGATGGCGCATGCCGACCACCTGAGAGGGCGCGTGGCCTCGAGCTTGGGGAGGACTACATTCACTTCGCGGGCGAACTGCTTGAAGATGCGCTGAGAGGCTGGGGCTTGAGCTCCGCCCAGGATGCAGGCGATTGTGCATGGTTCCTGGAAGCCCCCAGCCCCTCGTCCTGATGACGGTCTTCATTTCTCCTTGGCTACGGCGACAGCGGAGGGAGGCCTGCGTTCCCTTGTGGGCGATCCTCGCGAGGCTGATCCCTCCAGCCTCCCTTGCGAGGCGGGTCCTGCCAGCGATCCTCGCGAGGTTGGTCGCGCCACCCTTGGCGCGGGCCGCGGTCTTCCCAACGTCCTGCATTCCTTCCTCCTCCTCGGTCGTAGCCCCGGTCGCTGCAGTCGGGATGTCTGCCGACCCTTCTTTCACGCACGGCCCGGAGCTCTTGGCATTCATTGGTGTTGTGGGTGTGGAGGTCGTGGTACACGCAGTACCAACTGCCCTTGGAGGATTCGGGCTGATATCTGCCCCGCTTGGTGTCTGGCTCGGCCGCGAGTACGGCAGCTCCCTTGCGCTTCACATCCTTGGCCTTGGGCTTCTTCTCTTTGGGGTCCGCGGCACGCAGCTCAAGGAGGGAGAGGCGCCCCTCCTCAGCCCTGGAGCACTTGGTCGCCAAGTTGAACAGCTCCAAGGAGGTGCACAGGTCTTCATGCATCGCCAGCTCCTCCTTCATCTTGACGTCGCGCACGCCGTCGGAGAAGGCTGAGATGATGCCCTCCTCCGTCACCCTGGGGATCCTGAGGCGCGCGTTGTTGAAGCGCTGGATGTACTTCTGCAGGGTTTCCCCTGGTTGCTGCTTGATATAGTGCATGTCACTCACGGCGGGTGGCCGGTCGCGAGTACCCTAGAAGTTGGCGATGAAGCGGGTGCGCATCTCGTCCCAGGAGGAGATCGTGCCTGGGGCCAGATTCAGGAGCCAGGTGCGGGCTCCGTCCTTGAGCGCCATGGGAAACCAGTTCGCCATGACCTTTTCGTCTCTGTTGGCAGCCTCGATGCCCAACTCGTAGAGTTGGAGGAACTCTGCAGGGTCAGCCGTGCCGTCGTAGCGAGGAGGCAGAACTGGCTTGAACTTGCCGGGCCACGCGACGCTGCGCAGCTCGGAGGTGAAGGCGCGGCAGCCCGCCGTGGCCACAGGGGGCCTTGGGCGACGGAGAGCTTGGTCCTACGGGTCCCCATGCGCCGCGGTTGGGGGCAGCGCAGGGTCTTGACGTGCTGGAGCAGGGAGCGCTCGGGCAGCTTCTCGAGGGCGAGGGACTTCTTGGCAGCTCTGCTCTTGCCGCGCTGGCGCCTGACGGAGCGAGTTCCGCCCAGGGGCCGCGCGCCTTGGGGCCAGGGTGCCTTCTTGAGGAGGAGGCGGCTGAGGCACCCCAGGAGCTTCATTGCCCGTGCAGGGCGGGGTGTGGTGCAGCGATAAGGACGGCGCAGGGGCGCCTCCGGCGGCGCGGATGAGCTCGGCGACTCGGTTGAGCCATTCTTCATAGACGTCGTCAATGGGGCGGTAGCGCAGGAGCTCGTTTCCCGCGATGAGCGCAGCTCGGGCCTCCATGGCCGCGCGGGGCGCGCGTGACGAAGAACCAACGGGGGTGAGCGAGGGCGTGGCAGTGCGGCCGTCCCGCCTCATGGATGGATGCTGGGACAATGCTTGTTGTTCGTTCCCCGCCGGGCCGGTGGCGGCGTTGACGGCAGGTGACGGGGAACGACGAGGGCGCCCGCCGACGGGAGCCGTCTGGGCGACATGGGAAGCGAGGGCGGCTCGGCGCTCGGCGCGAGCCCGACGAGCGTCAGACATGGATGCGGTGGTTGGAGAAGAACGAGACGACGGAAGGAAAATTCCGGCGCACCCCTACCTGGCGCCAAATGTCAGATTTTGGGTTCCGGCAGACCCTTGAGGTTCGAACACTGGGGTGCGCGCGGAGATTCAACCCTCTACCGGCTCGCTCCTCGCCGATTCGCTAGGACCTAAACTACCAAACTGAACAGCACAAGAGACACAAGATCTATACTGGTTCAGGCCACCATTGTGGTGTAATACCCTACTCCAGTGTGTGGTGTGGTGGATTGCCTCTTGGGCTTGATGATGAACAATACAAGGCAGAACAGCCTGGCGAGGGTCTGTTCTTGGCCGGTGCGACGAACTGCTGGGAGGAGTTCAATCGCCCTATCTACTGGTTTCTTGGGGAGGATCCCGATTGCTAGGTCAGGTCCAGATGCCTCTACCCTGGGGGTGGCTAGTCCTATTTATAGGCAAAGGCCCTGGGCCTCTTCCCAAATATTGAGTGGGAAGGGCACCAATAATTGGCCATTTTGAAGGGGAACATCGGGTACACTTATCCTGACTAAAGTTGGTCCTCGCCTGTCAAAGGCTCTGGTGGTGACGCCGGCTTGGGCTCCACAATGACTTCCTTCCGGCCGTTGGGCTGGTCTTGGTCTTGTTGCACCGAAATGGACGCCTTTGCTTGATGCTCTCGCCTGCGCTTGCTCCCTTTGCACCAAAGAGGAAAGGAGGACACTGCGTGGGCTGGCGCCCGACTGGCGCCCTTGGTCGTCATGGCTTGCGTCATGGGCACCTCGCGAGGTACCCCGCCTTGAACTCTCCGCCTCCTCATGTGCCAGCCTGAAGAGGTCGTGCCTGAGGAAGCTCCTTGTCGTCCGCCCCGCGAGGCTTGGCCCCTCGCGAGGGTCTTGAGCTTGCGTTGATGAAGATGGGTTGTGCTGGGCCTCCTTTGAGCCACGCCGCAGGCCGCAGGCAGGCAAGTCTGGGGACCCCCGTTCCCAGAACGCCGACAAACACAATAATGGGAAATCACTTTGGAAAATGTAGTAGCAGTTTTGGTGCTCTAACTCACTGAAAGTTGTGTGATTTTTTTATATTTTTCTAAGCCCAATACGACCAGAAAATGGAAGAATGGCAACTGCAAGTGCACGAGCTTAGCAATGCACAGTCATGCATGATGCTGCCACTATACCTTGAAAGAGGATCTTCAAATTTTCTGTAGTGCGCCAACATTTAGGCTGAACCAAACCATCAAAGGAAGGCTATACAGAGATAAAACATGTGGATTCCATTGGAAATATATTGTGCAAAATAGCAACTGTTTTTATTGTCAGGATGGGCAAGCCCGCCATCAAAGCAAGCACATCACCATACTAACAATTTTTTTAACAATATAGATCCTAGTAGTGGCTGCTGGATGGCGGGAATCATTCCATTATTCGGTGCATACTGAAATAATCCTCTTCGTCACATTTTCAATAGCATTTGGAAGTGCCCCCTGGACCTGGCTGCATTTGGAAAAGGTCAAATCTTTCATGATAAATTGAAGCCAATATTTAATTTGGAAGGTTATGCTGGATTCAAAACAAATCACATACGTGTTGGACCAAGGTAGCAACCCAAGATGCCCACAAGACAAGGCACAGAACATACAGAAGGTCAGACAATTTTATGTGTAACCAATTGAAGATCCAAGTCAAATCACTGGCATCAACTTGGTTGCATATTCCATTCTCTCACCAAATGGTGTGAACACAAAGAGAGAACTCATCCTTGCTATGAAGCATTTGAAAATAGCAAATTCAGGATATAGAAGGCACTGTCTTGCTCCTGCTACTAAACGTGACATAGAATGTATAAGAAGAAACGGATGCTTGTGCTATGAAAGATTCAGAAGTACCACTAAATATATAGAAAAAAAATAAAACATGAAAATGCAAGTCGTACTGTACAACTCTGTTGTATACTGAAAATTAATTTATAAGTGTGATTACTGTTGTTTCTGGATATGTAGTGTAGCATGATGGCACAGGGCCTGAAGGGCAGGAGCAGCGTTGATCTTAGCCTTGAAGACAATGATGTGACTGAGGTTGCTCATGGGAATAATAATATGTCTTATAAAAATATACACAATGAAGTGCAAGCAGGCTCTAACCATGATACTGGTAGCATCAGAGGAGGACCATCAGAACTTTGAGGCACTTGGGGTCATCGTCGACGGCCAGAACCTGCATGTCGACTCGGAGCTGATCCCTCTCCCTCTCGCTCTCCATCAAACCCTTCCTGGCCTCCATCATCATGGTGACCAAAAGCATCCCAATCTACACTAATTCAGAACAACTGAATAATTAAAAGCAAGAAGAGTCAGGCGCTGGACACCAACACCACCTGAAGACAACCTAATTACTCACGGAAGAAGAGAGAATCAAGGGCAAATAATCGCAGGTGGGTTTGGATTTCAGCGCACCATTGGAGGAGACTCATCCACCATGCAAGCAAGTCAATATGCTCCAAGCGGAGTGCCCGCGTCTTCCTGGCCGGAGGAGCCGTGCTGGTCATCATCTCCTCCTTCCCCTCCTAGAGCCCTCGCTCATCCTTTTCCGCCACCTCCCCCATCTGCACAAATCCTAACCTATATGAATCAAGAGGAGGCATCTATTTTCACAAATCCAAGACGAAGCACCAATCATACCACTAGCGCGAGACGAACGAATCATGGAAGATCTTGCTGACGACATGGTGAATTGCCTGCATTCGAGGGTGGCTCAACTCCCTATGATGTGTTCAGCGACTCGCGCCGACAGTCCTCGCAGTTTTGATATCCTATCTATCTCTCTCTTGCGGTGACGACAGCGGCGGTGAGATTGGGAGAGGAGGGGTCGAGACATAGGGTACAGGGAGGGGAGGGAGGGGAGAGGACGGGGGCATATATGTACTGTACTTTGGGGATCGGATGTTAACTCTATCATCAAACGAGGGGCCTCCGATTTTGTGCCAGGAATAGCGGCCCACACCACCAGAGAAAGAAGCACATCGGACGTCCAAGAATGACAAGGATGAGCGAATTGACAGCCAAAACCAGTGATGGCCTGAGAGAGCTCCTAGGGTGCACAGTTATAATGTTTCTAAATTAGTGTTTGTGCCAAGTAAGACATTTGGGATAGCTTACGGTGATAGTTGTGTTGATCCTGCTGAAAATTAGGAACTTTTGTGCTTAGTAAATTAGTTTTTTAAATTCACATAAACGTGATTTTGATCTGAATCTTTTTTCTCTGGATTGGTACACAAATTTATCAGGTTTTCCTAATTTTGTAGGATTGTTAGAGTTGCAGAAGTACTCGAGAGTTACAGATTACTACAGACTGTTCTGTTTTTGACAGATTTTGTTTTTCGCGTGTTGTTTGCTTATTTTGATGAATCTATGAGTAGTATAGGGGGGGTATGAACCATAGAGAAGTTGTAATGCAGTAGATATTACACCAATATAAATAAATAATGAGTTCATAATAATACCTTAAAGTGGTGATTTATTTTCTTATACTAACGGAGCTCACGAGATTTTCTGTGGAGTTTTGTGTTGTGAAGTTTTCAAGTTTTGGGTAAGGATTTGATGGACTTTGGAATAAGGAGTGGCAAGAGCGTAAGCTTGGGTATGCCCAAGGCGCCCCAAGGTAAAATTCAAGGACAACCAAAAGCCTAAGCTTGGGGATGCCCCGGAAGGCATCCCCTCTTTCATCTTCGTCTATCGGTAACTTTACTTGATGCTACATTTTTATTCACCACATGATATGTGTTTTGCTTGGAGTGTCTTGTATGATTTGAGTCTTTTCTTTTTAGTTTACCAAAATCATCCTTGCTGTACACACCTTTTGGGAGAGACATGCATGACTTGTGATTTATTAGAATACTCTATGTGCTTCACTTATATCTTTTGAGCTAGACAATATTGCTCTAGTGCTTCACTTATATCTTTTTAGAGCACGGCGGTGGTTTTATTTTATAGAAATTGTTGAACTCTCATGCTTCACTTATATTATTTTGAGAGTCTTTTAGAACAGCATGGTAATTTGCTTTGGTTATAAAATTAGTCCTAATATGATGGGCATCCAAGATGGATATAATAAAAACTTTCATATTAAGTGCATTGAATACTATGAGAAGTTTGATTCTTTATGATTGTTTTGAGATATGAAGATGATGATATTACAGTCATGCTAGTTGAGTAGTTGTGAATTTGAGAGATACTTGCGTTAAAGTTTGTGATTCCCGTAGCATGCACATATGGTGAACCGTTATGTGATGAAGTTGGAGCATGATTTATTTATTTATTGTATTCCTTATGAGTAGCGGTCGGGGACGAGCGATGGTCTTTTCCTACCAATCTATCCCCCTAGGAGCATGCGCGTAGTACTTCATTTCGATAACTAATAGATTTTTGCAATAAGTATGTGAGTTATTTATGACTAATGTTGAGTCCATGGATTATACACACTCTCACTTTTCCACCATTGCTAGACTCTCTTGTGTCGCGCAACTTTCGCCGATATCATACACCCACCATATACCTTCCTCAAAACAGCCACCATACCTACCTATTATGGCATTTCCATAGCCATTTCGAGATATATTGCCATGCAACTTTCCACCATTCCGTTTATTATGACACGCTCCATCATTGTCATATTGCTTTGCATGATCATTAGTTGACATCATATTTGTGGCAAAGACACCGTTCGTAATTTTTTCAAACATGTCACTCTTGAATCATTGCACATCCCAGTACACCGCCGGAGGCATTCACATAGAGTCATATTTTGTTCTAAGTATTGAGTTGTAAGTAAATAAAAGTGTGATGGTCTTCATTATTAGAGCATTGTCCCATGTGAGGAAAGGATGATGGAGACTATGATTCCCCCACAAGTCGGGAAGAGACTCCAGACGAAAAAAAGAAAAGAAAAAAATAGGCCACAAAAAAATGAGAAGGCCCAAATAAAAAAATGAGAGAAAAAGAGAGAAGGGACAATGTTACTATCCTTTTACCACACTTGTGCTTCAAAGTAGCACCATGATCTTCATGATAGAGAGTCTCCTATGTTGTTGCTTTCATATACTAGTGGGAATTTTCATTATAGAACTTGGCTTGTATACTCCAATGATGGGCTTCCTCAAAGTGCCCTAGGTCGTTGTGAGCAACCAAGTTGGATGCACACCCACTTTGTTTCTTTGGAGCTTTCATACACTTATAGCTCTAGTGCATCCGTTGCATGGAAATCCCTACTCACTCACAATGATATCTATTGATGGGCATCTCCACACCCCGTTGATACACCTAGTCAATGTGAGACTATCTTCTCCTTTTTGTCTTCTCCAAACCATCATTCTATTCCACCTATAGTGTTATATCCATGGCTCACGCTCATGTATTGCGTGAAGATTGAAGAAGTTTGAGAACATCAAAAGTATGAAACAGTTGCTTGGCTTGTCATCGGGGTTGTGCATGATTTAAATATTTTGTGTGATGAAGATAGATCATAGCCAGACTATATGATTTTGTAGGGTGAAAGTGCGTTATATCGACTAGAGGGGGGTGAATAGGCGATGTTTATGAATTCTTCACTAAGGAATTTGCTGGTGAGGAAATTCCTTAGCGAAGAACTACTTGCAGCGGAATAAGTACTCGGAAGTAAGCATGACAGAAGTCATACATAGTCATCATGATGAAATGAAGACAAACACGGAGTACAGAAAGCGTAAACACAGGAAAACACAAGATGAAGACAAACAGACTGAAGAAATTGAACTGAGGAAATTGGGAAAGTCTTCAGTCAAAGTCTTCAAACACATATATGAACAAACACTCAACACAGTACTGAGGAAATGAAAGAGTTGAGGAAATAGAACCAGTAGGGTTGGTGAATACGATGATTTGGTAGACCAGTTCCAACTGTTGTCTCAGTTGTATGTCTGGTTGGAGTGGCTGAGTATTTAAACTTAAGGACACACAGTCCCGGACACCCAGTCTCTGAGCACGCAGCTTAGGACACCAAGTCCTCACCGTATTCTCCTTGAACTAAGGTCACACAGACCTCGTCCAATCACTCGTGGTAACTCTTCAGGCGACTTCCAAACCTTCACAGACTTTGGTCACTCGGCGATCCACAATTCCTCTTGGATGCTCTAGACCATGACGCCTAACCGTCTGGAAGAAGCACAGTCTTCAAAGGTAACAAGCGTTGGATCCACACAGGATCAATCTCTTTAGTGATGCTCAATCACTTTGGGTTTGTGGGTGTTTGGGTTTGGATTTTCCTCACTCGATGATTTTCGCTCAAAGTCCTCGGAGGATGGGTTGCTCTCAAATGACAAGTGTTAGTTTCTCTCGGAGCAGCCAACCAGCTAGTGGTTGTAGGGGCGGCTATTTATAGCCTAGGGAGCAGCCCAACATGATATGACATAAATGCCCTTCAATGATATGACCGTTAGGTGGATAAGATATTTGGGACAGCTCGCGCGCAGCACAGCAACGGTCGGAAATTTGACTCTCAAATTCCTCAGGGCTATCATGTTCCTCACTGTGTAGGCAATCCGCACTGGCGAATTCCTAACTCCTCAGTCAGAACAAATTCCTCAGCAACCAGAAGAACTTCGTCTCTGTCACTGAAGAAATTGACTGAACTGTATGAGATTTCTAATGGCTTCACTCGAAGGGATTGGTGGGTGTAGGATTTTGAGTTGAGCATCACATGGAAATTTTTCCTTAGTATTTCCTCGACCCCCTTTAACAGTACGGTGTTTCCTATGACTCAAGAAAGAGAAAAACAAAACTATGAAAATGAAAGTCTTCAAGCTTCATATTCCTCGCATGAATATCAAGTCTTCATCGACACACCAATTTCTTCACTTTCAAAGTCTTCATGAAAGTCTTCAGGAATACCAAAATCTTCAGTCGAAGATATTCATTTTTAGGGGTCGACTTTCTCTGTAAATATCAAACTCCTCATAGACTTATAGAACTGTGTACACTCATAAACACATTAGTCCCTTAACCTATAAGTCTTCAATACACCAAAATCACTAAGGGGCACTAGATGCACTTACAATCTCCCCCTTTTTGGTGATTGATGACAACATAGGTTAAGTTTTCAACGGGGATAAACATATGATGTGTAAGTACTGATATTGAGGAATTTGATTGCAAGATATAGAAGAACTCCCCCTGAAGATGTGCATAGTGAGGAATTTGCTTTTGAAGCAATGCACACTTGAAGAGTTGAATCATGGAGATATCCCCCTATATCTTGTAATTCATACATGCATTTGACATATAGTATGAAGAATTTGAAATGCATGATGAAATATGGTGCCTAAAGCGATTTAGCATGCGAGCAATAATATTAACGAGGAATAAGCATGCAAAATCAGAGCACAGTGCAGCAAAAGTATCAGAGCACCATCGGGTTTAAGATTACAACTCGATCCAATAAAAGTTTCAGAAGAGCGAGAGTTGTAACTTTAACAAAAAAACGCCCATATAATATCAAAAGACCCGCTTGAAGACTAACTCAGATTTCTCCCCCTTTGTCAACGAATGACCAAAAGGATCAAAACTGAGGACTAACGCCCCTGAAGATTATCAAGTTGATGGAGGAGCGCCAACGTTGTCGGGGTTGGTTGTTGTAGTAGGGCCTGCCGCAGTGTCGTCCAAGTCTTCATTTTCATCAGTGGCGCGCGATGAAGAATAGGAGCTGGCTTCCAAGGAAGGAACCTTGACCTTCTTGAATTTCTTCGGTGGAGGTGCAAACCAGTCAAATTCTTTCTTGAGACCCATGCTCTTCAGATCATCTGCGTTGTAGATATGAGATAGAACAGCCCAGGTACGGTTGAAGGTTTCATGGAGGTAGTATTGGTTTTTCTTCACTGCATTGTGGGTTGAGGTCATGTTCTGAAGAATTGAACCAAACTGACGCTTGACCCATTTATGATTGCGATCAACTTTCTGATGAAGACTGAGGAGTAACTCACGATCAGTCATCACCCTGGGAGCTATGGCTTGAGGAATTTGCTTGGTAGAGTTGTTGGCGGCAGAATCACGTGTGGCAGAGTCATCATTGGTGGAGTAAGATGCAGCCTTGCGAAATTGACCATCCAATGGATGAATGCCTTCATCTATCACAGCAGTTGCATTGCCTTTGTCATCAACTGAGGAATATGTCCTTTTGAGGACTTCAATTGGAGGCAAGAAACTGCCATGATTCAGAGTATCAGCCTTATAGTTGAGTGAAGACCTTGTCCTGATGAATTTCATAATCCATGGTGCATAAGGCTTCAGCTCAAACGGTGACATAGCAATATTGGCCAGAGTCCTCATGAAGAAATCATGGAAGTTAATGGGAACGCCATGAATGATATTGAAAAGCATATTCTTCATGATGCCAACGACTTCTTCATCATTTGAGTCGTGGCCTTTGATAGGACTCATTGTCTTCGTCAGAATGCGATAGACAGTCTGTGGCACATATAGTAATTCCTTGACAAGGAATTTGGTTCGTGGGGCCTGCCCTGGCTTCAAAGGCTTCATTAGCACTTGCATGTAATGATTTGTAAGCTCAGGTTAATTGTAGATGCAACGAGCACCATCAAGGGGAGGACTGAGTGGGAGGACACGAAGCAATTCAGTTGCTGGTGCCTTGTAGTGAGTATTTTCAGACATCCAGTCCAGCACCCAAGTGTTCACATCTTCAGAATTTCTTGTGATGTGCAGCATTGCATAGAATTGAAGAATGAGTTCTTCATTCCAATCACAGATGTCAGCGCTGAAATTCAGTAATCCAGCATCGCGAAGAACACTGAGGACTGGTTCGAAGCACAGCAGAGATTCCATGTCCACATGAGGAATGTGTGCATGCTCGAAGACTTTGTCTTTGTCGAATAGCACAGAGGAATAGAAATTTGCTTATCTAGCAATCCAGAAATGCCTCTTCCTTATGCGAGCAGAATCGTATGGATTATAGTCAGTGAAGAACACATGCTCGTTGAAGAAATCGGCAGCCTTGAACTTTTGCTTCTTTGAGAATGGATCCTTTGGCTTGGGCACAGGAGTGTCAGTGAGTTGCATCACAACCTCAGGAATCACAATCTCAGGTTCTTCAGGCTGAGAAATTTCTGGTTCCTCTTTAGTGGCAGTCTGCACGTTCAAGGTATCAGCAGCAGCAGTTTCTTCAGCACTAGTGGCTGGAATTTCTTCATGCACAGATGAGGTGGGATGAGTTTCTTCAGAGCCCATTTGAACAGTTGGTGCAGGGGACTGAGGTATTTGTTGTAGTGGGGTGAAGTGTGGAGAATTGGGATGCTGACTTTCCCAAAAGTCATCATTCAGCACAGGCATGGTGCATCCAATGTCCACGTCTTCATCTTCAAGTTCTTCAACGCCAGCCTCTTCAGCTGTGAACTGAGGCATGGGCGAGGAAGCAGCAGGTGTTGAAGGGATCGCATCCACTTCAATTTCTTCATCAATCTACTCTGATGAAGCAGCAGAATGATGTTCTTCATCAGATCCACTAGGGATCACATATTCTTCACCATAAGGAACAAGCTCCTTTGATGTCATGGTGGAAATCGGAACAGCATCAATAGGGTTCTCAAAAGAGCTGGTCATAGTCTTCATTTTCTTCGGAGCTGAAGAATCTGAAGCAGATGATGCTTTCCTTTTCTTCACTGCAGCTTTCTCTGCAGCCTTGGTCTTCCTCACATCTGATGCAGATGGAAGGGTAGAAGTTGGTGTAGGCACAGGAGGAGCTGAGGAATCTGGTTGAATTTCCTCAGGCGCAACTGTTGCAGTTGCCCTGACTTCTTCATTTTCTTCAGGAGCACCACTAGTGGGTGCCCTGGCAGTTTCTTCAGCAGCTGGAATGGAGTCATCAGCTCTGGAACTAGCATTTTCTTCAGCAGGCTGAAAATCATCAGTGGTGCTGGCATGTTCTTCAGTTTGCTGAGCAGAGGCTTCAGCATGAGGACTTTCTTGTTGCGATGGGGCTGCAACGTTGGTGAACTTCTCAGTCGGTTTAACAAACCTGACTTTGGCTCCTTGCCAATCAGCATAATAGGAATTTAAGTTATCGCTGAGGGTTTTGATCTCAGACTGGATCTTGAGGAGTTCATCCGGTGTCATTTTGACAACATTGTTCTTCAGGAACTTCTCTTTCCTGAACTGAGCCTTCTTGATCTGCCTAGCCTTCTCAAATTTCCATTTTTCTTCATTGATGAAGTGGGTCAGCACGTGACTTTGGCCAGGTGTCAGATGAAAATCAGGCATAGGAGTGTTTGGGTCCTTGTGCCAGAGATCAATGTAGTCGAGGATCACCTTAGGATCCAAAAGCAGTGGCACATTTGTGCCTTTGGCTCTAGCGGCCCTTTCCTGCCTGTCTCTGATGATATCTGCAAGTTCTTCATCATCAGCTTCATTGTTAGATGGCACATGGAAGGCAACTTGTTTCTTCTTCGGACTAGGCCGAGGACCTCGTCCAGTGGTGGCCTTTGTCTTCAGCAGAGTGGGGCCTGATGAAGAATTTGGTGCAGCTGAGGAACTTGCTAAGACACCAGAGGCAATGGAGATGCCTGTATTCCTTTGGCATGTGGCCAAGTGAACAGGTGTTGAGGACTTTGCCGGAGCAAGTGAGGACTTTGGAGGAGCAACTGAGGACTTTGGAGGAGCAGGAGTAGCATGAGGAATTGGCTGTGAGGGCTTTGAAGAAATTGGCCGTGAGGGCATTGCTGAGGAACTTGGCCGTGAGGGCATAGTTGTTGAAGCACTTGGCTTGTGAGCGGGCTTCTTTGCCATTGATTTCCTAGGCTTGTTAGAGGCCTTTGTGGCAGCAGCAGCAACAGAGTCTTCATTAAATTTCCTCACTGCTTCTTTGGCTTGTCTTGCCAACTTGGCTTGGCGCCTGGCCCATTCTTCAGGAAAATCCTCACCACGCTTGATGCTGGTGGGATCAGCTTCTTGGCCAGATGCCAATGGAGCTCTTGGGCATGGAGGATTTAGAGCAAATTTCTTCATATACTTTGGAGTTACATATCTGTACTCCCTCCATTCTCTTGCCCATCTCCTTTCAATCCTCTGTATGCGCACCTTGCGCTAATTTTTGTTCTCTTTGCCGAACTTGGCCTCATCAGGTGTGCAATAGTCCTTATAAATGTCATCAGGGATCTCAAAAGCAGTCATGACCTCAGGCTTCTTTCCTCCTTTCTGTGGTTTCTTACCTTCAGCCATATTCTTCAGATGAGGAATTTGAACAATTGAACACTCTGAAGAAGTATGCAACTTTTCTTCAAGGAATGCTGCAAATGAGTTAAGTTGATGAGAACCTAGTGATTCAGCAGCGGACATGAGTACCTGTGAACAGAGTATAGTTGTGAGGAATTTGAAGAGGTCATATGCATTCTCAGAGGGTTTTCAAAATGAACAAGTTTGAGGAATTTGACCAGATGAGTCTTGAAGAATTTCACTAAGCGTACTTTGTCTTAGGTTCCAGAGTTGTATAGATCGATGATCCACACAATTGAGGAATCTTGAAGAAAATTATGCTTAGGGAAACGAATCAAGAACAGATGACATATAAGGTGTTTTGTGTGTGAGGATTTGAAGAATAAAACACCTTTGAAGATTTTGTGGAGAAAATTTGAATCAAAGAGGGCAGTAAAAGTAACTTTTAATTACCCTGATTGATGAATACGACGAACTGAGAAGTGTAGATTTGAAGCTCGTCAGTTCAGATCTTCCACGCCCTAACTTGGCGGAGGAAGACAGCTACGGCGGCGGCGGAGTGAAGATTTCCGCGGTCGCCGTGAGTACGACGGCAACGAGGTCGAGGCAGTGAAGCTCTTCCTCACCAGCGACGATGGAGTAGCGGCGGCGCTAGGGTTTGATAAGCTCGAGCGAGAGAGAGAGCGGTCGAGTGGAGTAAAGGAAGTGAGGAAGGGTGAGGGGGTATTTATAGTCGCAGTGAAAAACTGTTCGCCCGAAGATTTAGGACGAACGTGCCCCTGGCCCTTCTCATTTGCTTGACATGTGTCACCCACGTACTGAATAGTGGAGATCGTGTTAGATCGTGGGTGAATAGATAAGTCTATCGTGGGAAACGGGACGGTTTGAGCGGCAAAACCAATTTTTTTTATAAGATAGGTTTTAAAGTTTCGTTCGCAATTTCTTCAGCTGACAAGGACACAGTGAAGATTTTGAACAAGTTTCAAATAGAATGCACATGAAGAATTTGTGAATAGATTGGGTTGAGTATAGCATAGAGGGGGAAGGGTCCAATCACATTCACTTAGCAGAAAATGCAACTTGAAGAAATAGCCATAAGTGAATGCTGTAGAGGACATAAACCCATATATATATATATATATAGCCAATGAAGAAAAACGACGGAAAGAGTGAAGATTTTGCAAAGTTGAAGAATTTGAAAAACAGAAGAATTTCAACACTGAGGAATAACTCAAATTGAAGATTTTCAACTTTGGTGGTGGCGTGACCCACCGTATAAGAATGGTGATTTTAGACACCGCGTACAATTGTCGTAGGGTTCTGAGAATCAAATTCTTCATTAATTTCTTCGCACTTAGAGTGTTATTCTTCATTGATTGAAGAAAAATGTTTCTTCATGTGTTGCACATCTAAGTCATCAATTTTGCATAAGTGTTAGGATGTGTGTCCTTTTCAAAGAACATTCGAAGATTCTAAGATATTTAGCTCACACCGCAACTTGCTAAATTTCTTCTCATCCAAGGGCTTTGTGAAGATATCGGCTAGCTGTTCTTCAGTCTTCACATGTTCAATAGCAATGTAGCCCTTTAACACATGATCACGAAGAAAATGATGACGGATCTGAATGTGCTTTGTCTTCAAGTGCTGAACTGGGTTATGAGCAATCTTGATGGCGCTCTCATTGTCACAGTAGAGAGGCACATTCTTCATGTTGATGTCATAGTCCTTGAGAGTTTGCTTCATCCACAGCAATTGAGCACAGCAAGAACCAGCAGCAATATACTCAGCTTCAGCAGTAGACAGTGATACGCAGTTCTGTTTCTTCGAGGACCAACAGACCAGAGATCGTCCGAGGAAATGACAAGTACCAGATGTTGACTTGCGGTCCACACGATCACTAGCATAGTTAGAGTCAGAATATCCAATGAGATCAAAAGTAGAGCCCTTGGGGTACCATAGTCCTAGTGTTGGTGTGTGAGCTAGATATCGAAGAATATGCTTCACAACCTTATGGTGTGATTCCTTCGGTGTTGCTTGAAATCGGGCACACATGCAAACACTAAGCATTATATCTGGCCTAGATGCATATAAGTACAATAAAGAACCGATCATGGAGCGGTATACCTTGTGATCGAAGTCAATACCATTTTCATCAGTGCATAGATGGCCATTTGTGGGCATAGGAATTTTGACTCCTTTGCAATCTTGCATGCCGAATTTCCTCAGTACATCCTTGAGGTATTTCTCCTGAGATATGAATATGCCATTGTGATGTTGACGAATTTGAAGACCTAAGAAGAATTTCAACTCTCCCATCATAGACATTTGATATTCTTCACTCATCATATAGGCAAATTCATCACTATAACGTTGGTCAGTACAGCCAAAGATAATATCATCAACGTATATTTGGCACACAAATAGTTCACCATCATAAGATTTAGTAAAGAGAGTAGGGTCGAGTGAACCGGGTGTGAAGCCATTCTTCACGAAGAATTCCTTCAAAGTATCATACCACGCCCGAGGGGCCTGCTTGAGGCCATAGAGGGCCTTGTTGAGTCTGAAGACTTTGTCAGGATTCTTTGGATCTTCAAAACCTGGGGGTTGAGCAACATATACTTCTTCCTCAAGCTTACCATTGAGGAATGCACTTTTCACATCCATTTGATATAAAGTGATATTATGATGGTTAGCATAAGCAAGTAATATGCGAATAGCCTCAAGTCTAGCAACAGGTGCAAAAGTTTCATCGAAATCAATTCCTTCAACCTGTGTGTAGCCTTGAGCTACAAGTCGTGCCTTATTCCTCACCACAAGGCCATTTTCATCTTGCTTGTTGCGGTAGATCCACTTTGTGCCGATGATATTATGCTTGCGAGGATCTAGACGTTTGACCAGTTCCCAGACATTATTGAGCTCGAACTGATGCAATTCTTCTTGCATGGCCTGAATCCACTCAGGCTCCAGAAATGCTTCATCTACCTTAGTGGGCTCTGTGATAGAGACAAAAGCCATAGTGCCCACAAAAGTTAGATAAATGTGAAGCTTTTGAGCGTGTGAGAGGACCTGGTGCTTCAATGTCATCAATGATCTTTTCAACTTGCACTTCTTTTGCAACGCGAGGATGATCTGGTTGACGTCGGGGAATTTGATCAGCATTTTCTTCAGCACCATTTTCTTTAGCATTTTTCTCAGGTACATCAGCCGGACGGTCTTCACGTTCGGGAATGAATTCTTCAGTAGATTCTTTTCGGTAGGAATAACATCCTCAGTAGCCTTGAACTTGATAGAATCTTCAGGTGCTGGTTCATCTATCACAGAAGGTAGGTGCTCTCTTTGCGAGCCATTAGTTTCATCGAACCGCACATCTACAGTTTCAACAATCTTGTGAAGAGCGATGTTGAAGACTCTGTAGGTGTGCGAGTCCTTTCCGTAACCAAGCATAAAACCTTCATGTGCTTTCGGTGCAAATTTAGCATTGTGATGAGGATCTCTAATCCAACATTTAGCACCGAAGACTTTGAAATAACTCACATTTGGTTTCTTGTCAGTGAGGAGTTCATAGGCAGTCTTCTTGAAGAATTTGTGAAGATATACTCTGTTGATGATGTGGCACGCGGTATCAATTGCATCAATCCAAAACCGATGAGGTGTTTTGTATTCATCAAGCATAGTGCAAGCCATCTCAACAAGAGTTCTGTTCTTGCGCTCCACGACGCCATTTTGCTGAGGAGTATAAGGAGCAGATAATTCATGAGTAATACCAAGTTCATCAAGATAGCCATCAAGACCGGAATTCTTGAACTCAGTTCCATTGTCACTCCTGATGTGCTTGATCTTCACACCAAAGTTGGTTGAAGCCCTCGAGGAAAATCATTTGAAGACTTCCCGCACCTCATGTTTGTAAGTGACAATGTGCACCCATGTGTAACGAGAGTAATCATCAACAATAACAAAGCCATATAGAGATGCATCATTAGTCACAGCAGAATAATGATTAGGACCAAAGAGATCCATGTGAAGCAATTCAAATGGTCGAGTGGTGGTCATGATAGTCTTCGCTGGATGCTTGGCCTTGGTCATTTTTCCAGCTTCACAGGCACCACACAAGTGATCCTTGAGGAATTTGACATTCTCAATGCCAATGACATGCTTCTTCTTCGCAAGTGTGTGCAGATTCCTCATGCCAGCATGACCAAGTCGTCGATGCCGTAGCCAGCCTTCTGAAGCTTTTACAAGTAAGCACATGGCAGGTTGTGGTCCTGTAGAGAAATCAACAATGTACAAGTCTCCTCTCCTAAAGCCTTCGAAGACTTTGGAATTGTCAGCTTCCATGATCACAACACAATGATACTTGCCAAAGACAACAACCATATCAAGATCACAAAGCATTGAGACAGACATGAGGTTGTATCCTAAGGACTCGACAAGCATGACTTTGTCCATGTGTCGATCCTTAGAGATCGCAACCTTACCTAGACCCAATACCTGACTTTTGCCTTTGTCAGCGAAGATGATATGCTTCAGATGTGACGGTGTTAATGGAGCATCCATCAATAGATTCTTGTCACCAGTCATGTGATTTGTACAACCACTGTCGAGGACCCACTCGTTTGCTTTGGGTTGATCATCCTGCAGATGAATTAGTGCAGCTTACAAACTCATATACTTCATCAGTGAAGAATATGACATCAGTATCATCAGTTCAATTTCATTAAGCAATAGCACAGATAAGCAGTATTGAGGACGTGTGAAATGAAGGTTCATTTCATCATGATTAGCCTGCGTCCTTTCAGGCATTTTGTCAGGCCCCCAGCAAATTCTTCAGACGTTAAAGCACGTCTGGAGACCTGACCCTGCATAAGAGATTAGTTCTTTTTCTTCACCACCCACATCTGGAGGGGTGGCAAAGAGTTCATCACTCTGCGAGCACCATATGAGAAAGGTGGCAAAGATGCCAAACCATTTCGTTTCACATAAGAGGGGTTAGGGTAAGCATATGAATAAGCAGAGAAATTCTTCGAGGACTTATGAACATAATGATTTGAAGAATAATGCTCATATTCATAGCCCTTAGCTCTACCTTGCGAAACAGAGTTGTTAGCACGATGATGTTCATATGAGGACTTTGATCCTTTTGAGGAATTTGATCCATGTGAGGAATTTGGTCCATATGAAGAGTTTGATCTGGGGTTCTTGTTCTTCATAGGTGGTGTCATGAGGACATTCACCTGAAGACTTTCAACATAACTTTTGGGAACCCAGATTTTCTTCATAGGGGAACTGTTCCTGCAGTTAGTGCCAACATATCTAGCAAATACTTCACCATTCTGATTTTTGAACAATTTATAGTTGGAGTCAAATGACTCATCAGAAGAATGAGGAGATTCACATGTAAAGCCAGATAAGTTAGATGGATCAACTGGAGGTCCCTTTGCAGCAACCCATGAGGTTTTGGGGTACTGCTCAGGCTTCCAATATGCTCCATCAGCATTGAGTTTCCTCTCAAAGGCAATACCCTCTTTCCTAGGGTTTTTGTTGAGGATCTGCTTTTTAAGCACATCACAAAGAGTCTGATGCCCTTTGAGGCTTTTGTACATGCCTGTCATATACAATTCCTTCAGCCCTGCATT
The DNA here is from genome assembly GCF_018294505.1 of Triticum aestivum. Classification (NCBI taxonomy): domain Eukaryota; kingdom Viridiplantae; phylum Streptophyta; class Magnoliopsida; order Poales; family Poaceae; genus Triticum; species Triticum aestivum. The sequence continues at coordinate 208,051,963 of NC_057798.1, forward strand.
GTCAGTGATACTAGCAATGTCCTCAGATGAGGAATTAGTGATAGCAGAGACAGGTGAAGAATTTGTAACATTTGAAGCATTTGAACATCCAGGTGAAGAATTAGCAGATTCACGTTCAATGCACTTTAAGCATGGAGGATCAAATTCTTCCTGAGTGGCGCTGATTTGTTGAGCAAGTAATGAATCGTGCTCCTTCTGAAGATCTTCATAACTCACTCTTAGCTTCTCAAGATCTTGCTTTCTTTGAAGAAGTTCAGAAGAAAGCTTCTCGTGATCAGATAAGAGAGTATTATGATGACCTTGAAGGTCGTCAAACTTGGAATGGAGTCCCTGAAGACTTTCAGCCAAGGCTTTTGACTGATCCATTTCTTCACCCAACATATCATCGCTCTTATTTAGCATGTAGTGAACTTTTTCCAAGGCTCTTTGTTGTTTATGGGCAAGGGAAGCAAGTTTGACATAGCTAGGTCCAAATTCATCGCCAGATTCATCATCACTAGATTCGGATAGGTAGGATTCGGTTACCTCAGCACCGTTTGCCATAAGGCAGGGGGGTAGACGATGATGATTCTGGTTCGAATGTCATCGCATTGAGAGATTCCTTGTAATCCTCAAACCAAGGATCATGACGAGTCCGATGACCTTATAGACCTCAGAGAGACGGTCCCAGATTAGCTTCGCGTGATTGAGATGCATGATGTTCCTGAACTGATTTCGGGACAGACTAGAGCAGATGACACCTTTGTTGTGAGGTTAAGCAGTGTGTACTTGCGAATGTCATCAGCCTCAGCCATCTTGCATAGATCGGTAAGACCGATCTCGGTGACGGTCCACAGTTCGCTGTCCATAGCCATGAGTCGCTTTTTCATCATGGCCTTCCACCGAGGATACTCATGACCATCAAAGATGGGGCAGGAAACGTTTCGCGATCCTGCAGTCGACATAACTAAAACTCCAGGCGGTTAAACCAAAATCACACAGAACAAGGGAGTACCTTGCTCTGATACCAATTGAAAGTGCGTTATATCGACTAGAGGGGGGTGAATAGGCGATTTTTATGAATTCTTCACTAAGGAATTTGCTGGTGAGGAAATTCCTTAGCGAAGAACTACTTGCAGCGGAATAAGTACTCAGAAGTAAGCATGACAGAATACACACATAGTCATCATGATGAAATGAAGACAAACACAGAGTACAGAAAGCGTAAACACAGGATAACACAAGATGAAGACAAACAGACTGAAGAAATTGAACTGAGGAAATTGAGAAAGTCTTCAGTCAAAGTCTTCAAACACAGATATGAACAAACACTCAACACAGTAATGAGGAAATGAAAGAGTTGAGGAAATAGAACCAGTAAGGTTGGTGAAGACAATGATTTGGTAGACCAGTTCCAACTGCTGTCTCAGTTGTACGTCTGGTTGGAGCGGCTGAGTATTTAAACTCGAGGACACATAGTCCCGGACACCCAGTCGCTGAGCATGCAGCTCAGGACACCAAGTCCTCACCGTATTCTCCTTGAACTAAGGTCACACAGACCTCGTCCAATCACTCGTGGTAAGTCTTCAGGCGACTTCCAAACCTTCACAGACTTCGGTCACTCGGTGATCCACAATTCCTCTTGGATGCTCTAGACCATGACGCCTAACCGTCTGGAAGAAGCACAGTCTTCAAAGGTAACAAGCGTCAGATCCACGCAGGATCAATCTCTTCAGTGATGCTCAATCACTTTGGGTTTGTGGGTGTTTGGGTTTGGATTTTCCTCACTCGATGATTTTCGCTCAAAGTCCTCGGAGGATGGGTTGCTCTCAAATGACAAGTGTCAGTTTCTCTCGGAGCAGCCAACCAGCTAGTGGTTGTAGGGGGCGGCTATTTATAGCCTAGGGAGCAGCCCGACATGATAAGACATAAATGCCCTTCAATGATATGACCGTTAGGTGGATAAGATATTTGGGACAGCTAGCGCGCAGCACAACAACGGTCAGAAATTAGACTCTCAAATTCCTCAGGGCTATCATGTTCCTCACTGTGTAGGCAATCCGCACTGGCGAATTCCTAACTCCTCAGTCAGAACAAATTCCTCAGCAACCAGAAGAACTTCGTCTCTGTCACTGAAGAAATTGACTGAACTGTATGAGATTTCCAATGGCTTCACTCGAAGGGATTGGTGGGTGTAGGATTTTGAGTTGAGCATCACATGGAAAATTTTCCTTAGTATTTCCTCGACCCCCTTTAACAGTAGGTGTTTCCTATGACGCAAGAAAGAGAAAAACAAAACTATGAAAACGAAAGTCTTCGAGCTTCATATTCCTCGCATGAATATCAAGTCTTCATGGACACACCAATTTCTTCACTTTCAAAGTCTTCATGAAAGTCTTCAGGAATACCAAAATCTTCAGTTGAAGATATTCATTTTTAGGGGTCGACTTTGTTTGTAAATATCAAACTCCTCATAGACTTATAGACATGTGTACACTCATAAACACATTAGTCCCTTAACCTATAAGTCTTCAATACACCAAAATCACTAAGGGGCACTAGATGCACTTACAATATTATGAGGAGTATGAAACAATTGCTTGGCTTGTCATCAGGGTTGTGCATGATTTAAATATTTTGTGTGATGAAGATAGATCATAGCCAGACTATATGATTTTGTAGGGATAGCTTTTTTTGGCCATGTTATTTTGAGAAGACATGATTGCTTTGTTAGTATGCTTGAAGTATTATTATTTTTATGTCAATATTAAACTCTTGTCTTGAATCTTAGTGTCACGCCCAATATGCGACCCTATCCTAAAGGAACTCGAAGGTCCCACCAAGGATAGAAGCGCATATTGGAGACACTTTTGCAAGGTGGATATCAATACATCGTACCATTATATAATAGTTGGGGATACATACAAGAGGCATACAAAGCCACATGAATACAACAACATCATACATAAGAGCAACATCCGACTATGGATGAAACACAAACAGAAACTCAATGACATCCACCCTGCTAGCCCAGGCTACCGACCTAGAACCTATCCCATGATCAAAGAAGAAGCAGAAGAAGAACTCCAAAACAAGTAAGCATCGCTCTCATGTCATGATCATCGCATTACCTATACCTGCAACTGTTGTTGTAGTAAATTGTGAGCCACGAGGACCCAGCAATCCCATTACCATGGGCATCACGACTAGCAAAGCTTAATGGGTGTGGAATGGATAAGTGGTGAGGTTGCAGCAGCGACTAAGCATGATATGGTGGCTAACTTACGCGTACAAGAATGAGATGAGAAGCTACGCCAACGGTCGCAAACTAGTAATGATCAATAAGTGATCCTAAACTACTTACGTTCAAACATAACCCCACCGTGTTCTCTTCTCGACCCTCTCGAAAAGAGACCATCATGGTTACGCACATGGTTGGTGTATTTTAATTCGAATCTGGTGTCAAGTTCTCTACAACAGGACATTGAAAATTCCCATCTGCCACATAACCGCGGGCACGGCTTTCAAAAGTTTAAACCCTACAGGGGTGTCCCAACTTAGCCCATTATAAGCTCACGATCCGCGGAGACAAACCTCCGTCGCGGGACATCCGATCAGAGTCGGGATCCCGGTGCACAAGACATATCGACAATGGTAAAACTAATCTAGCAAAGCCTCCCGGCATGTCAACACCCTGATAGTAGCCGCGTGTATCTCGTCTCAGGCCACGTCCGGATGGGAAATCCTACGAGTAAAACCAGATCCTCGGGTTGCCCCGTGGTGGCCCTGCAGTCTGCCCGTTTGGGACCAACACCATCAGCGCTGGCCCCCCTGCTATGTAGAAAATCCTCGGGTTCATGACGCCCTATGCAAATTTATTATTTAGTTTAAGTATTATTATGGAATATGTTAAAACCAATGTTGGGCCTTGCTAGAAGAGTTTTATTCAAAGCGAACTGTCAAGAGGGGCCCATAAACCCACACTGTGTTAGGGACGCAAATCAAGGAACATAACACCGGTATGACGGAAACTAGGGCGGCAAGAGTGGAACAAAACACCAGGCATAAGGTCGAGCCTTCCACCCTTTACCAAGTATATAGATGCATTAATTAAATAAGATATATTGTGATATCCCAACATAGACATGTTCCAACATGGAGCAATCTTCAACCTCACCTGCAACTAACAACGCTGTAAGAGGGGCTGAGCAAAAGCGGTAACATAGCCAAACAACGGTTTGCTGGGAAGGGTGAAAACGTTAGAGGCTGACATAGCAATTTGGGAGGCTTGATAAGCAAGTGATAGGTAGCGCAGCATAGCGATAGAACGAAGCAACTAGTATAGCAATGATAGTAGTGAGATCCAAGGTGACGGTCATATTGCCTGAAATCCCACTAGGAAGAAGAACGAGTCCATGAAGAAGATGAACGTATGAAGATGAACCAAGCATAGACGAACGAATCCTCATGATCGCAACCAAACAGGAACTATCGAGAAGAAGCACAACCGGAAAGAAGCAAACAACATGGTAAACACACAACACATAAACATGACATGATGCTCAACCAAGTATGATGCATGAAAAGGCTATATGGTGCTACTCATGGCAAGAGATGATGCATACAAGAACAACACATCAAAGCAAGTTTAAATGAGGCCGGAAACAACATATAACAAATCCGGCAAGTCCTCATATGCCAATTTCGAAATTGGTCCAGATCTGAACAAATATTAAGTTGAAGTTGTTAAACAGCAAGTTAAAGAGCACCATGATGATCTACACGAAAATCTAGTCAAGTTACATATAAAGTTCATTTAATTCGGAGCTACGGCCTAGAAGATATGAGCAACACAAGTTAAACATGGCATTGATGTAAAATGCATCCATACATCAAGCAAACACCTCAAAACAAGGATGCAACATGATAATATGAAACTACATGCAATATCAAGCAATTTTCATATAGAGCATGCTCAAAACGGAGCAACCGTGCAACACATATACTCCAAACAAGATATAACAACAATCTGCCCAAAACAGCAAGTAGGCACATTGCAAATATAAAAACAACATGCTACAGGAATCTTATGAGCAAAAACTTGACATACACTTCATGTATAGATAACATACTTCAAATATCATTAAGTTCAGGTTCATAGGCATCAAGATTAAACCAATATGATCAATGCAAAAAGCAACTTTATAACACAGGAGTATATGCATGAGCAGAGTTAATATGATGGCAATTTGAGAGCAAGAAAGAGACAAGCTACATCAAGTTAACATAGCAACCAAGGGCATGGAATCAAATTACAAATAACAAAGAGCAAATAACATCAAGACAGCATAGGCATATGGCTCATGGATTAGTAGGAACCAACAAGACAAGATTGAATATTGAAACAGTTTCAGCAAGTGTAAAACAGCAACATTATCATAGCATGTTTGCAAGCATGGAACAGAGGCATATGATATCCAAAATTAGCAAACATGGCATGTGAACAAATTACTCGTAGCATACTACAAAGCTTGTAATTGGAGAATCTCTAGAAGAGGCGTGGATCACTCAATAACAAGCTCACAACAATGCATCATGAAGTTAACAAAAAATTGGAATATTATATAAGCATGTTCATGGCAATGAAAACATATTCTACAGGACATATACGAGGCATCCAAAGGCATTGCATGATAGAGCATAACATGTACCTAGAAACATGTTAACTAAGCATCTCCATATTAAGCATGGATTAATTGGTAGCATCAAGTAAACATGGCATCGTGATATAACAGATTCACTCACTACAGGGCATATAAAAATACATGGATGGCACCACTATAAATATGGCATGAAAATTCTCCTAAAACATGTAGACATTATGCTCATAGGATGCACACACAAAATGCAACAAAAATGACAAATCAGCAAGTTACAGCAGTTTTCAGCAGTTAACAGCAACAAGCATTTTTGCAACGGGGATTAATATGATTAATATGTCAAGATGCACCCTAAATGAATGGAAAGCACACCAACATGAAGAGCATGAAGAGTAGAACATGTGCATATTAATATCATCATCATAGGATCAACAGAGACAAAGTTATAGCACTCACGAGATGCACAAATGATGTTAACATGCAGCAGTTTCAGCAGTTTATATCAATTAGCAGTTTTGCAATGAAGATTAAGGCATCAATATAAATAGTAACATGAACGCAAACTACTCCATCATGAATAGCACTCTGAGATGAACATTTTGACATATTATGCATGCAAAACGGACCACCGAGCATCAAGTTATGACAGGTCAAAGTATGCAACATAATATGAGTTTCTGGGGACTTGGACGAAAATATACCCTCTGAAAACTATACGAGGAGGTCCCGGGACGGAGGGATCCGGGCGTGGGGGCGCGTTTGGATCACGGGACGGGTGGATCTCATCCACCTGCCCGGATCTGGCGACGAGGCGACGCCGGCGAAGCTCCGGCGCTCCGGCTCCAGCCAGCGCGGAGGAGGACGGCGAGGGGCGGCGAGCTCGGGACGGGCGGCGGCCGAAGGCGGCGGGATGAGGCGGAGCTGAGTCAGGGCGGCGGGGTTGACGCGGGAAGCCAGGCGGCGGCGGGCGCGGCGCTCCAGCTAGGAGTCGGTGGGAGGCGAGACGCAGAGGCGGCGGCGGAGCACGTCGCCGGCGGCGGCGGATGGGCTCGCGCGGGCCCGATCCGGGCCCGACGGGCCGCGGCGGTGGGGCGGACGGGCGGAGACGTGGCGGCGCGGGGTTGGCTATGGAGGCGGCGGCGGACATGTCCGGCCGGGGAAATTTTGTCCGGTGGCGCGAGGTGGAAGGAGGCTAGGGTTTGCACCGCGAATTTCGAATGGGGAGGCATATAAAGGGTAGGGGCTAGGATTCGAGGGTTTTGGAGGTGTTTTCGGGCATCGGATCTCGTCCCACGGTTCGGGCGGATGGGGTTTTAGGAGAGTAGCTAGTGGGTTGTGCAGATGCGCTAGGCTGAGATGAGAGGGAAGGAGTGCAGCCGGACAACGGTTTTCAAAGACCGAAAACGTCCGACGAAGGTACCGGCAACGGTACCGCTATATGTTTAATGGTTGGGCTATCAAACGAGCTCCGAATGTGACGAAACTTGACAGGCGGCCTACCTACACTATAATAAGACCGCACACCAACTTTCATCCCATTCCGAGAACATTTTTATGCCACTTATAAAATAATATTTCGGAGGTGCCGTGGGCGCGTGCGAGTGTGTCTGGACTCGGAACGGACAACGAGAGAACCGAGGGAACCCGAACGGATGCAAGTTTTGAAAAACATATAGATGAAATGTAAATCATGACATGGCAAAATGCAACACGCAAGCAGATGACATGGCAACAACGGCGAATAACTGGAAGACACCTGGCGCATCGGTCTCAAGGCGTTACACTTAGGAATCTGAACATTCATGCCACAATAAAGAAAATTACATGGATAAATATGTTAGGTAGCATTCCACATCAAAAAATTTGTTTTTATCATTTACCTACTCGAGGACGAACAGGAATTAAGCTTGGGGATGCTTGATACGTCTCCAACGTATCTATAATTTTTTATTGTTCGATGCTATTTTATTATCTGTCTTGGATGTTTAATGGGCATTTATATGCTATTCTATATTATTTTTGGGACTAACCTATTAACCGAGGGCTCAGTGACATTTTCTGTTTTTTTTGCCTATTTTAGAGTTTTGCAGAAAAGGAATACCAAATGGAGTCCAAACGGAATGAAACCTTCACGATGATCTTTCTTGGACCGAAAGCAAACCAGAAGACCTGGAGATGAAGTCGGAGACGCAACAAGGAAGCCACGAGACAAGAGGGTGCGCCCAGGGGGGTAGGGCATGCCCCCCACCCTCGTGGGCCCGTCGTGGCTCCCCTGACCTAGTTCCTTCGCCTATATATACATTTATACCCTAAAAACATCCAGGAGAGACACAAAACCACTTTTCCACCGCCGCAACCTTCTGTACCGATCCCATCTAGGGGCCTTTTCTAGCGTCCTGCCGGAGGGGGATTCGATCATGGAGGGATTCTACATCAACACCATTACCTCTCCGATGAAGCGTGAGTAGTTTACCACAGACCTTCGGGTCCATAGTTATTAGCTAGATGGCTTCTTCTCTCTCTTTGATTCTCAGTACCATGTTCTCCTCGATGTTCTTGGAGATCTATTCGATGTAATATTCTTTTGCGGTGTGTTTGCCGAGATCCGATAAATTGTGGATTTATGATCAAGATTATCTATGAATATTATTTGGTTCTCTTTTGAATTCTTATATGCATGATTTGATATCTTTGCAAGTCTCTTCGAATTATCGGTTTAGTTTGGCCTACTAGATTGATCTTTCTTGCAATGGGAGAAGTGTTTAGCTTTGGGTTCAAACTTGTGGTGTCATTTCCCAGTGACAGTAGGGGAAGCAAGGCACGTATTGTATTGTTGCCATCGAGGATAAAAAGATGGGGTTTTCATCATATTGCTTGAGTTAATTCCTCTACATCATGTCATCTTTCTTAATGCGTGACTCCATTCTTTATGAACTTAATACTCTAGATGCATGCTGGATAGCGGTCGATGTGTGGAGTAATAGTAGTAGATGCAGACAGGAGTCGGTCTACTTGACACGGACGTGATGCATATGTTCATGATCATTGCCTTAGATATCATCATAACTATGCGCTTTTCTATCAATTGCTCGGCAGTAATTTGTTCACCCACCATAATATTTGCTATCTTGTGAGAAGCCATTAGTGAAACCTATGGCCCCGGTTCTCTTTTCCATTATATTGAATCTCGTTTACATCTTGCTAGTTTCTGATCTACTATCTTGCAATCTTTACTTTCCAATCTATAAACCAAAAATACCAAAAATATTTACTTTACCGTTTATCTATGTCTATCGGATCTCACTTTTGCAAGTGACCGTTAAGGGATTAACAACCCCTTTATCGCGTTGGGTGCAAGTTGTTGATTGTGTGTGCAGGTATTCGGTGACTTGTGCGTTGTCTCCTACCGGATTGATACCTTGGTTCTCAAAACTGAGGGAAATACTTACGCTACTTTGCTGCATCACCCTTTCCTCTTCCAGGGAAAACCAACGCAAGCTCAAGAGGTAGCAATAGCAGCATGTAACTTATTATGACAGCAACAAACTTTAACATAAAACTTTCATTATAGAACTTTTATCATAGAATTCTCATGAACAAGTGACAATTCATCACAACATAGAAGTATAAAGCATACTATTGGAAACCAACAAACTATGTTCTCAGTCAACTTTGCAACTACAATTCATCATCTTTTCAGGAAGGGTCACGTATGAGAGCCTTTAGGCAAGTTCACATACTCAACCATCATTTAGTCTTCTATGATTGCTATTACTCAGCGCGTACACATGAGCAAATGTTTCAACCGGACACATAGAAATATAGGGGCTTATAGTTTCGCCTCCCAACGTATTCACCTCAAGGGTGATGTCAACAATAATAACTCATGCTACCCATATCCAATTGGATATATGTGCCTAGATCTTTCCTCACCACATGATGCTTGCCAAAGGAGAAAATAAAAAAGGAATGGAGAGAAAAACTTTGGCTCTTGCATGAAAGTAAATACATAAAGGTAAAGGATAGGCCCTTCGCAGAGGGAAGCAGAGGTTTCCATGCGCTTTTTGTTTGTATGCTCAACCCCTTAGTGCAAGAGAACGTCATGTTATATTGCCCCTTATGATGGCAACCTTTATTATGAAGTATGTTGTTTTTATTCTTCACCATCACAAGTTCATACAATGCTCAATTTTCCCTTACACTAAATGATCTCACACTTTTAGAAGCAATTTTTATTACCTTATTGCACCGATGACAACTTACTTGAAGGATCTTACTCAATCCATAGGTAGGTACGGTGGACTCTCAAAACAAGATTTGGGTTTAAGGGTTTTGGATGCACAAGTAGTATCTCTACATAGTGCGGAATTTTTGGCTAGCAAAGATAGGGGCAAGCACCACATGTTGAAGGATCCATGACAATATAGCTTCTATGTGAATATGAACAAACATAAACCATTATGTTGTCTTCCTTGTCCAACGTCAACAATTTTGGCATACAATATTTTGATGGGTGCTCACAATCACAAAAGATTTCCAGGATAGTGTATTTGCATGTGAATCTTCTCTTCCCTTATTAATTCTTTCATGAGTTGCATCATTGACCAATGCTATGTTTGTCAATCTACAATAAAATTTACTACTTATACTTTCCTTGTGTAATGTCATTACTTACCATAAGATTAGCATATGATTGTTTTCATTTATTCCTTTCTTTTTATTGAAACAAGAAAGTAAAGAAAGTAAAACTCAAACAAACTTTATTATATATCCCGCACACGATTACAAAGATAGATCACTAAGCAAACTCTCAAAAAGAAAGGATCGAACTAAACTTTTGTTCATCTAAAGCAAAAGATAACTATGGATCAAACTAAGAAAAGTAAAGGCAAAAGATAGTGGAGATGATACGATACCAGGGCACCTCCCCCAAGCTTGGCGAAAGCCAAGGGGAGTGCCCATACCCGATACTCAATCCTCTTTTGGTGATGAAGAAGGAGGTGGTGGTGATGAAGTAGAAGCGATCTTGTCCCTTTCCTCTAGCTTGTTCCGGAGGTAGAAATTATCTATCCTCAACTCATCTTATCCTCCTTGAGCTTTAGTATCGTCTTGCATAATGCTTCCTTACTTCCCTTCAGGAAGCAAGGAGGGACTGATTCATCTTCATCTTCTTCATGAGGAAACCATATGTAGGGATAGGTGTCCTTAAAGATATTTTTATGTAAGGGTTGGCAAGAAACTTGCTCTCTTTCTCGGAATCTTGAGACGACATAATTTCAGATCTATTGGAAAAACAACATGAAAATAAAACAAGAGATTTCTCCGCGACACGGAGGTCAACAGTTTCGGGGGGTATATAAAGATTTTTTATCTTGGGAGACAAGCAAAATGGAAGAAAACGGAGTCCGGAAAGTACCCGAGGTGGGCACAACCCACTCATACGTCTCCATCATATCTATAATTTTTGATTGTTACATGCCAATATTATTCACTTTCATATACTTTTTGGTAACTTTTTATAGTATTTTTGGGACTAACATATTGATCCAGTGCCCAGTGCCAGTTCCTGTCTGTTGCATGTTTTATGTTTCGCAGAATATCCATATCAAACAGAATCCAAACAGGATAAAATGGACGGAGCTTATTTTTGCAAAATATGGAAAATTCCAGAAGAAAAATCCACGCGAGACGGTGCCCGAGGTGTTCACGAGGCAGGGGGGCGCGCCCTCCCCCTGGGCGCGCGGCCTACCCTCGTGAGCCCACCGTAAGGCGGTTGATGCTCTTCTTTTGCCGCAAGAAAGATAATATTCGGAAAAAATCACGAAAAAGGTTTCAGGCCAATCGGAGCTACGGATCTCCATATATACGCGAAATAGTGAAACAGAGCCAGAACAGAACGTAGAGAACGCAGAAATAGAGGGATACATCCAATCTCGGAGGGGCGAGAGCCCCTCCGAAGCCATGGGAGCCAAGGACCAGAGGGGAAACCCTTCTCCCATCTAGGGAGGAGGTCAAGGAAGAAGAAGAAGAAGAAGGGGGGCTCTCTCCCCCTTGCTTCCGGTGGCGCCGGAACGCCGCCGGGGGCCATCATCATCACTGCGATCTTCACCAACATCTCCACCAACTCTTCCCCCCTCTATGCAGTGGTGTAACCTCTCTCTTACCCGCTGTAATCTCTACTTAAACATGGTGCTCAACGCTATATATTATTTCCCAATGATGTATGGCTATCCTATGATGTTTGAGTAGATCTGTTTTGTCCTAATGGCTATTTGATGATCATGATTGGTTTGAGTTGTATGTTTTATTATTGGTGTTGTCCTATGGTGCCCTCCGTGTCACGCAAGCGTGAGGGATTCCCACTGTAGGGTGTTGCAGTACGTTCATGATTCGCTTATAGTGGGTTGGTGAGTGGCGGAAACACAAACCCGAGTAAGTAGGTTGTTTGCGTATGGGATAAAAGGGGACTTGATGCTTTAATGCTATGGTTGGGTTTTACCTTAATGAATCTTTAGTAGTTGCGGATGCTTGCTAGAGTTCCAATCATAAGTGCATATGATCCAAGTAGAGAAAGTATGTTAGCTTATGCCTCTCCCTCAAATAAAATTGCAATAATGATTACCGGTCTAGTTATCGATTGCCTAGGGACAAATAACTTTCTCGTGACAACAAGCTCTTTAATTTTACTAATTTAGTTGTGTCTTTATCTAAATAGCCCCTAGTTTATATTTACGTGTTCTTTACTTTCTTGCAAGCCTATCCTATCACACCTACAAAGTACTTCTAGTTTCATACTTGTTCTAGGTAAAGCGAACGTCAAGCGTGCGTAGAGTTGTATCGGTGGTCGATAGAACTTGAGGGAATATTTATTCTACCTTTAGCTCCTCGTTGGGTTCGACACTCTTACTTATCGAAAACTGTTGCGATCCCTATACTTGTGGGTTATCAAGACCTTTTTCTGGCGCCGTTGCCAGGGAGTCATAGCGTGGGGTGAATATTCTCGTGTGTGTTTGTTTGCTTTATCACTAATTAATTTTTATTCGTTGTTCTTAGTTGTTCTCTATCTTTAGTTATGGATATGGAACACAAAATACCAAAAACATTAGGTGTAGTGGCTACTCATGAGGATGGGGTAACTCCTAAAACCCTCGATTCTCATTATGCGAGAGATATTATATACTACTTTGATAATCCTGAGAAAACCCCATTCAACTTTATAATGGGAGTAACGTTGGATCAACGTGAATACTTTAGGGATTATCGCTTAACACAAAAAGGGAAACTATTATGGGATCAAATTCATTTATTGAAGTGGTATGCTTGGAAACTATGCGTGGTATATGATTATACTTGTTGCTCTAGGATGAATTCTCCGCACCTTCCCTTTTGATGCAAATTTAATGATAATAAAACCTTAGCTTCTTATGCTAATGGTATATATGATTACTATGATGTGGAACAAATTGAAGAATTTGTTGCTTTTATGGGTGCTTATGAAATTGAAGCTATGTGTAAAGAGTTTGAGGATTATGATGATATTGTTAATAGATCTGCAAATTTAGCTATCCTCAAATATTGCTATGAGAATTATAAATACAATTATGCAATTGATGCACTTATTGAGAAAGTCTCTGCTGTCCAAGAAGAGACTAATATTTTGCAGGAAGCTATGGAAGAAGAAATTGATGAAATTGTGAGCTCATTGGATGAAAAAGATGATGAGGAGAGCGAAGAACAAAAGGAGGAAGAGCGGATTGATCACTCGTGCCCACCTTCTAATGAGAGTAACCCTCCAACTCATACATTATTTAATTCCCCTCCGTGCTTACCGAAGGATGATTGCTATGATGACTATTATGATCCCATTGATTATCTTGAAATATCCCTTTTTGATGATGCTTGCTATGCCTATGGCCAAGATGCCAATATGAATTATGCTTATGGAGATGAACTTGCTATAGTTCCTTATGTTATGAATGAAATTGTTGCTATTGCACCCACGCATGATAGTCCTATTATCTTTTTGAATTCTCCCGACTACACTATATCGGAGAAGCTTGCACTTATTAAGGATTATATTGATGGGTTGCCTTTTACCATTGCACATGATGATTTTGATGAATATAATATGCATGTTCTTGCTTCTCCTACTTGCAATTATTATGAGAGAGGAACTACATCTTTGCCTCGTTATGTTTCCAACACGATGAAATTGCAAGAAACTGCTTATACTATGCATTGGCCTTTACTATGTGTGCATGAATTGTTCTTTTATGACATGCCAATGCATAGGAAGAGAGTTAGACTTCGTTGTTGCATGATATATGTTACTTTGTGCTCATTACTAAATTACAAATCATTGTTAATTAAAATTGGCTTTGATATTCCTTGGGATCCGGGTGGATTCACTACTTGAGCACTAAATGCCTAGCTTAATGGCTTTAAAGAAAGCGCTGCCAGGGAGACAACCCGGAAGTTTTAGAGAGTCATTTATTTCTGTTGAGTGCTTTCATATAGTTTAAAAACAACAAAAATAAAGAGGGGAACCTAAAAACTTTTCAAAAAGGAAAGTGAAAGTGAGAAAGACAAGCATTGTTGAAGTGGGAGCTAGCCTTGGACTTTGTTCATGCTCACGGAAACTTTGTGAATCTTGATTACAGAAACTTTTCATCAAAAATAATTATCCCCTTGTACAATTCCATTGTATTATAAAAATAATGTGCCAAGGTTTGCCTTTAGGATGTTTACAATGCTTGTTGGTTTGTACGGTACAGGACAGAAACTTTGACTATAGTGCGCGATTTTACATTTTTAACTGGAATGTCAATTGGTTCTGATTCCTTTTGCAATGTCTTTTTATACAAATATTTTATTTTTCCTAATTTTGGTAGAATTTTTGGGGTACCAGAAGTATGATGGATGTTCATATTGCTACAGACTGTTCTGTTTTTGACAGATTCTGTTTTTGATGCATAGGTTGCTTGTTTTGATGAAACTATCAATTTATATCAGTGGATTAAGCCATGAAAAAGTTATATTACAGTAGACACAATGCAAAAACAAAATATGAATTGGTTTGCAATAGTACTTAGAGTGGTGATTTGCTTTATTATACTAACGGATCTTACCGAGTTTTCTGTTGAAGTTTTGTGTGGATGTAGTGTCTAATCGAGGGTGTTTCGATGTGAGAAGAAGGAAGAGAGGCAAGAGCTCAAGATTGGGGATGCCCAAGGCACCCCAAGTAAATATTCAAGAAGACTCAAGCGTCTAAGCTTGGGGATGCTGGGGAGGCATCCCCTCTTTCTTCAACAAGTATCGGTATGTTTTCGAATTCGTTTCGTTCATGCATTATGTGCAAGTCTTGGAGCGTCTTTTGCAATTAGGTTTTTATTTTTCTTTTATGCACCATGCTGGTATTATATAGTCCTTGGTTGATTTACAGAATGCTCATTGCACTTCACTTAAATCTTTTGAGTGTGGCTTTATAGAATGCTTCATGTGCTTCACTTATATCATTTGAAGTTTGGATTGTATGTTTCTCATCATATAGACAACCGTCATTTGTAGAATGCTCTTTTGCTTCACTTATATTTGTTAGAGCGTGGGCATATCTTTTGTAGAAAGAATTAAACTCTCTTGCTTCACTTATATCTATTTAGAGAGATGACAGGAATTGGTCATTCACATGGTTAGTCATAAAATCCTACATAAACTTGTAGATCGCTGAATATGATATGTTTGATTCCTTGCAATAGTTTTGCGATATAAAGATGGTGATATTAGAGTTATGCTAGTGGGTGGTTGTGGATTGTAGAGACACTTGTGTTGAGGTTTGCAAGTCCCGTAGCATGCACGTATGGTAACCGTTGTGTGACAAATTTGAAGCATGGGGTGTTTCTTTGATTGTCTTCCTTACGAGTGGCAGTCGGGGATGAGCTATGGTCTTTTCCTACCAATCTATCCCCCTAGGGGCATGCGTAGTAGTACTTTGCTTCGAGGGCTAATAAACTTTTGCAATAAGTATATGAGTTCTTTATGACTAATGTGAGTCCATGGATTATACGCACTCTCACCCTTCCATCATTGCTAGCCTCTTCGGTACCGTGCATTGCCCTTTCTCACCTCGAGAGTGGGTGCAAACTTCGCCAGTGCATCCATACCCCGTGACACGACACGCTCTATCACACATAAGCCTCATTATATCTTCCTCAAAACAGCCACCATACCTACCTATTATGGCATTTCCATAGCCATTCCGAGATATATTGCCATGCAACTTTCATCATCATCATCATCATATACATGACTTGAGCATTCATTGTCATATTGCTTTGCATGATCGTAAGATAGCTAGCATGATGTTTTCATGGCTTGTCCGTTTTTTGATGTCATTGCTATGCTAGATCATTGCACATCCCGGTACACCGCCGGAAGCATTCATATAGAGTCATATCTTTGTTCGAGATATCGAGTTGTAATATTGAGTTGTAAGCAAATAAAAGTGTGATGATCATCATTATTAGAGCATTGCCCCGGTGAGGAAAGGATGATGAAGACTATGATTCCCCCACAAATCGGGATGAGACTCCGGACTTTATGAAAAAAAAGAGGCCAAAGAAGCCGAAATAAAAAAAAGGCCAAAGAAGCCCACCAAAAAATAAAAAAATAAAAAAAGAGAGAAAATAAAAAAATGAGAGAAAAAGAGAGAAGGGGCAATGTTACTATCCTTTTACCACACTTGTGCTTCAAAGTAGCACCATGTTCTTCATGTAGTGAGTCTCATATCTTCTGCTTCAAAGTAGCACCATGTTCTTCATATAGATTGTCTCCTATGTTGTCACTTTCATATACTAGTGGAAATTTTCATTATAGAACTTGGCTTGTATATTCCAACGATGGGCTTCCTCAAATGCCCTAGGTCTTCATGAGCAAGCAAGTTGGATGCACACCCACTTAGTTTCTTTTGTTGAGCTTTCATACACTTATAGCTCTTAGTGCATCCGTTGCATGGCAATCCCTACTCCTCACATTGATATCTATTAATGGGCATCTCCATAGCCCATTGATACGCCTAGTTGATGTGAGACTTTCTCCTTTTTTTGTCTTCTCCACATAACCTCCATCATTATATTCTATTCCACATATAGTGATATATCCATGGCTTGCGCTCATGTATTGCGTGAGGGTTGAAAAAGCTGAAGCGCGTTAAAAAGTATGAACCAATTGCTCGACTCGTCATCGGGGTTGTGCATGATGGGAGCATGTGTGACGAAAATGAAGCATGGCCAAACTGTATGATTTTGTAGGGATAAGCTTGATTTCGCCTTGTTGTTTTAAAAAGACATGATTGCTTTATTGGTATGCTCGAAGTATTATTTTTTTATGTCAAATGATAGACTATTGCTTTGAATCACTCGTGTCTTAATATTAATGCCATGATTAGACATATGATCAAGATTATGCTAGGTAGCATTCCACATCAAAAATTATTCTTTTTTTATCATTTACCTACTCGGGGACGAGCAGGAATTAAGCTTGGGGATGCTGATACGTCTCCATCGTATCTATAATTTTTGATTGTTCCATGCCAATATTATTCACTTTCATATACTTTTTGGCAACTTTTTATACTATTTTTGGGACTAACATAGTGATCCAGTGCCCAGTGCCAGTTCCTGTCTGTTGCATGTTTTATGTTTCGCAGAATATCCATATCAAACGGAATCCAAACGGGATAAAAATGGACGGAGCTTATTTTTGGAAAATATGGAAAATTCCATAAGAAAAATCCATGCGAGAAGGCGCCCGAGGTGGTCACGAGGCAGGGGGGCGCGCCCTCCCCCCTGTCAGGACCCCGACTCAATGCCACATCGATCTAGCATGTAACACCTCATATCACTTTGCGGCCTCACGCACGGTATCCCCACGGGTGTCGCCTTACCTTTGCCCGGGACCGTTTGTGCCTTTTGGCATACGTATATGATGGTGTCGCTAGCATCCATATGATAAAGAGCCCGGGCTGACATGGCTAGTCGTAAACCCAAAGTGGCACTAACTTACAGGGACAGGCATCCATGACCCAGCATCGAACGTGTCGGTCATCAGCGAGTGAATCCAGGCTGTAGCACTGGGCTAACAGGACTCCGGTGAACCGGGCTGTAGCGGGCTAGCAGGACTCCGGTATTCATCGTGTGACATTTCCCTGAAGGGACAGACACAGGATCGAAGAAGGACACATGCCGGCCAGCCTAAGTGTTCCAGAGCAGTAGCAAGCTACCAGGGCTCAGTGGAAGCACTAGGAGACATTTTCCGGTAAGAAAGACTACTAAGGATAAACAACTATATAGTCAGATCCCACACATAGCAATACACATTACACGTACGCATAACATGCAAGTATGTGTTGTACAACATGGCATCACAACATAACTCAACAACTCATATAGATAAAGGCTCAGAAGAGCCATCATAGCATTTATTACAAACAGGGGTCACATGACCCAACATTCAGAGCAATCAAGCAACAAACGGAAGCATTACATGTCTGAGTACAGACATCTATAAGTGAAAAGGGCTGAAAGCCTGCTTATCTACAACATCCGATCAAGATCGTAGCTGAGGTACTAGCTACTAGTCGAAGTCCACGAGAACACTAATAAGACCGAAGTCTCCGCTGCAAAAACATAAATAAAGCAACATGAGTACAAAGGTACTCAGCAAGACTTACATCAGATCCTATCATACATGCATTTGTATCAAGAGGGTAATGTGGGGTTTAGTTGCAGCAAGCCAGCTTTGACTCTGTGGCTATCCTGTTCTACGACTACCAGAAACTCTTGAGGTGATATGGCGCACACGAGTCCACTAATCACCACACAATACACTACTATGGATTCATCCCCGTTTCCCTACGAGAAGGCCATCCATAGCACTCACACTTGTCTTGAGCATGTTAGAGTATCCACTTCAAGTTGTCTATGTACCATGTAAGCATCCAAGAAGTCCATAACCGCGGACCCGGCTATTCGAATAGATCATGTTAACCCTGCAAGGGTGTACTTCTTCACACACGCTCTCGCCACTTACCGCCATGTACATGTCATGTATCTCGGCAACCTTCAAGCGGAAGCCTGGCGAGGGTGTCGGCCACGACCTGACTAACCACACAAGACTCTAGCCCAGGTTTATCGCCTATTCGGGTTCCATCCGCAAGGAGATCTGGCTGGGGTGTCGCTCACGGCCCCAAACAATGTGTGCAGGGTTCCCGAGCCCACCATCCGGGTGCCACTCGGTACACCAGGCCACGTGTGCCTAGTCTGTCCCAAGCCCACCCTGCCGGGTGCCACTTGGTAGAAAAATAGCACTACCTACAAACACCAGAAACTAGTTGCGACTCCTGGACAGAGATCAAGTCGGTTAATAAGTCGAGAGGGCTTGGAGCGCCCGGAGCCCAATGTGTGGTAGTATCGAGTCATTGGACAACATACATAGAACTCGGTGCTTAAGGACGGTTCCAGTGAGACAACCCACCATGTACTCCTACATGGCCTCTCACCGCTACCTTTACCAAATCGTGTTCACACACTTCACTCTCAACATCAGAACATATCGTAACACTCCAATTCATTCCCAATGAACCAGACCTGACACAACTCTAAGCAATAGCAGGCATAGCATGGTAGGAACACAACATGGCTCAATCAACTCCTACACATGCTAGTGGGTTTCAACTATTTACTGTGGCAATGACAGGTCATGCAGAGGAATGGGTTCAACTACCGCAGCACAAAGTAGCAGATGAATCGTTGTTGTCCTAATGCAATAACTGAGAGCAGGAGCGAGAGAGTAGGATTGTATCGGAATGAACAAGGGGGTTTGCTTGCCTGGTAAATCAACAAGGGAGGCACTGCTTCATAGACAGGCACTCTGGAACGGACTCCGGAGCAGGACCTATCGAGAAGGAACAGTGTCGGCAATCAATACACAAACATATGCAACAATATGATGCATGAACATGGCATGAAGATGTGATGTTGTTTGAGCTAATGCAACTAGTATTCATTTGGTTTGAAGTCCATTTGAACCAAAAGCTCAAATGCAATTCTAAATTAAGTCTCTTAATATGTCATAATGTGTTTTCTCATATTCAGCATGTATAAGTTGGTTTGTCATGCATGAAACTAGTACAGATGGATAGATTACATTTTTCTGATAATTTTTCATATATAAATTATTTTAATCTGAGCTACGGTTGAATTGATATGAATTTTTGAAGTTTAAACCAATTTCTGGAATTTCCTGAATTATTTTAATTCCAGAAAATATATATTGCGCCAGCATGATGTCAGCACGACATCAGCAGTCAACTGCGGCTGACTGGGGTCAAACCTGACGTGTGGGGTCCACACGTCAGTGTCAGGGGGTTAAACAGGGGGTTAGATTAACTTAATTAAAAGATTAGGGGGCACCGGGGCCCACATGTCAGCCTCAGGGGGTTAATTAAGCGGTGATTAGCACTAAGCTAATCACCTGACGGGCCGGGCCCACATGGCGGGGCTCAGGCGACGGGGCTCGCCGCCGGCGACCTCTGGACGCGGCGGAGTCCGCGCCACAGGCCACGGGGACGGCGTCTGAGAGCACCAGGGCGTAGCCCGGGCTCGTCCGCATCCAGGGGAGCAGACGGGAAGCCGCGGGGACGCCGGAGCTCGCCGGAGCAAAGCTCGCGGCGGCGGCCGGAGCTCGGCTTCGATCGGGAACGGGCTGCGGGGCACGGGGAGACCACCTGAGGGGCTCGGTGGCACCCTCGTGGCACCGGGAGCATGCTGGGGTGCTCGGTTGCAAGCTGCGGTGGCCAGGGCGACGGCGGCGACATGAACGGCGGCAGGAGGCTTCGGCCGCGGTGGGGAGGAGGGCTACGGCGAGCGGGCAGCTAAATGGAGAGAGGGGAACGGTGGCGGAGCTCACCGCGGACCTCCAGGGCTGCTCGTTGTGGCCGGGGATGCGTTGGAGACGGCGAATCGGAGTCGGCGGTCGGCGGCGTCCGAGGAGGAAGACGATGGCGACGGCGGCTCCACAGGGCATCCGGCGTCTTGTGGCTTGACGGAGAGCTTCAGGGCGAGGGGGCGGAGCTCCTGCGCGTGTCGGAGAGGCGAGGGGGAGGCTGTGGCGTCTCTCGGGCGTCCAGACGAGGGGGGAAGAGGGCAGGCAGGCAGAGAGGGAGGTGGCATGGCGCGGCGGAGCGCACGCGCGCCGGGCACGCTCCCATCCCTCTGTCGAGGACGAAGACGACAGAGGAGGGCCAGTGGGCTGGGCCGGCGCTGGCTGCTGGGCCGGCCAGGCTGCACAGGAGCTAGGCGCCAGGTAGTCCAAGTAGGGTTTTCCCCCCTTTTTCTGTTTTCTAATTTTTCTGACATTTCTTTGATTTAATTAAAATATTAAATCATTTTATTACCTTATGCCAATTTTTGCAGGAGCTAGCTATATTATTCCAGAGCTCCCCAACAGGTGGCATAATTTTTGGACATATATTAATATATATAACTAATATATTTCCAAGGCAAATAATTATCGGATTAATCCAAATGGCCAAAATTAAATATCCATGAGCTCCTAAAATATTTGTTTGATTTTTACCTCTGACCAATATTTTCAGAGAGCAACATGAACATTTCCTTGGACCTTTTTGGAGCAATTTTTATTTGGGTCATTTCCAAAAATGATTCTGAGGGTTTCACAAATCCCCATTTCAAATTTAAAAGAAAATTTAAACATGATGCACAAATGACTAGGTAGTCTAGGTCATACCAGACTAGGGATGTGACAACTCGCCCCCACTTGAAAGAATCTCGCCCCGAGATTCAGGGGTCGACAGAAAGAAAGCGGAGTACTCCAGTCGAAGACGATCTTCTCGCTCCCAAGTAGCTTCTCTCTCGGAATGATGAGACCACTGAACTTTGAGAAACTTGATGTTCTGACGTCGGGTAACACGCTCTGCTTGATCAAGAATGCGAACCGGGTACTCTCGGTATGTGAGGTTATCTTGGAGATCAAGCGTTTCGTGGTCCACTCCGCGGATGGGATCCGAGAAGCAACGCCTGAGTTGAGAGACGTGGAAGACATCATGAACTCGAGAAAGATGTGGGGGTAGTTCCAACTGGTAGGCAACCTCTCCTCGTTTAGTGAGAATACGAAAAGGACCAATGTAACGAGGAGCCAACTTGCCCTTGATACTGAAGCGATGGGTACCCTTCAAAGGAGTAACCCGAAGGTAAGCTTTGTCGCCAATTTCATAAGTCATATCCTTATGATGACGATCATACTGGCTCTTTTGACGAGACTGGGCTGTTTTCAAATTCTCACGAATGATGCGAACTTGCTCTTCTGCCTCCTGGATCATGTCCGGTCCAAAGAATTGTCTTTCACCGGTTTCTGACCAGTTCAAAGGTGTTCGATATCTTCGTCCATAGAGAACTTCAAAAGGAGCCTTTTGGAGGCTGGATTGATAGCTATTGTTATAAGCAAACTCGGCGAAAGGAAGACATTTCTCCCAATCCATACCGAATGAGATAACGCAAGCTCTGAGCATGTCTTCGAGAATTTGATTGACCCGTTCCACCTGACCACTCGACTGAGGGTGGAAAGCGGTACTGAAGGAAAGATGGGTTCCCATGGCAGTTTGGAAACTCTCCCAGAAATGAGAAGTGAAAAGACTGCCACGGTCCAAATTGATCTCTAGTGGAACACCATGGAGCGATACTATTCGAGAAATGTATAAGTCAGCAAGCTGACTAGCAGTGATACTCTCTCGAACAGGCAGGAAGTGAGCCACTTTGGAAAGACGATCAACGACTATGAAGATAGCGTTATTCCCTCTCTTGGTCCTGGGAAAGCCGGTGATGAAGTCCATACCAACTTTATCCCATTTCCATTCAGGAATAGCTAAAGGCTGAAGGGTGCCAGCAGGTCTTTGATGCTCTGCCTTAACACGACGACAAACGTCACATTTAGCAATGAACTCAGCGATTTCTCTCTTCATCCTAGTCCACCAGAACCTTTGGCGTAGGTCCTGATACATCTTAGTACTACCGGGATGAATCGTGAGAGAAGATTCATGCGCCTCCTTAAGAATCAATTGTCGCAGATGTTGCTTCTTGGGGACCACCAGGCGGTTCCCAAAGAAAACAACACCTCGATCATCTATAGAGAAACTACCAGCAATACCCTTGGCAATGTTTCTCTTGATCCGGGTAATCCCCGTATCATGCTTCTCGGCTTCTATGATAAGATCCACAAGGGTAGGTTTCGCCACCAAGGTAGAAAGGAATCCGTGAGGAGCGATGTGAAGGTTAAGCTTACAGAATTCCTCATGGAGAAGTGGTTGGCCTTGCTGCAACATGAGATTGTTGCAATAGGATTTACGGCTTAGTGCATCAGCCATGACATTGGCTTTGCCTGGGGTGTAGGTAATCCCTGGATCATAATCTGTGATTAACTCCAACCAACATCTTTGCCTAAGGTTCAGATCCGGTTGGGTGAAGATATACTTGAGACTCTGGTGATCAGTGTAGATCTCGCAACGTTTACCAAGGAGGTAATGTCGCCAGGTCTTGAGTGCATAGACTACGGCTGCAAGCTCTAGATCATGTGTAGGATAATTATCCTCATGTGGATGCAACTGTCGAGATGCATAGGCAATCACATGACGATCCTGCATAAGAATGCAACCTAGTCCCTGTCGTGAGGCGTCGCAGTAGATAATAAAGTCTTTAGTGAAATCCGGTGACACAAGTATGGGAGCAGAAGTCAGGCGTCTTTTCAGTTCCTGAAAACTGTACTCACACTGTGGGGACCACTCGAACTTTTTATCTTTCTTGAGAAGTTCCGTGAGGGGTTTGGCTACTTTGGAGAAGTTTTCAACAAAGCGGCGACAATAGCTGGCTAGACCAAGGAAGCTCCTAACTTGTTTAACGGTTTCAGGTGGAGTCCAATCGAGAACAGCCTGAACTCTCTTGGGATTGACAGCAATGCCCTTACCAGAAATTACGTGGCCTAGGTAGGTCACTTCTGGCAACCAAAATTCACACTTGGAGAACTTGGCATAAAGGCGGTGCTCTCTGAGTTTTTCTAACACAAGTCTAAGATGTTCGGCATGCTCTTCCTCGTTCTTCGAGTAAATAAGAATATCATCGAGGTAAACCACGACGAACTTATCTAAGTACTCCATGAAGATCGAGTTCATCAAGCGGGAGAATGTGGCTGGGGCGTTGGTTAGGCCAAAGGACATGACGGTGTACTCGTACTGGCCATAACGAGTGACAAAAGCTGTCTTGGGAATGTCCCCATTTCTGATCTTAATTTGGTGGTAGCCTAACCTCAAATCCATCTTGGAGAAGACTGAGGATCCAGCGAGCTGATCATACAGATCGTTGATCCTGGGGAGCGGATACTTGTTCTTTATCGTGACCAAATTAGCGGGACGATAATCTACAACCATCCGGTCCGTACCGTCTTTCTTCTTGACAAAGAGGACGGGGTAAGCCCAAGGAGAAGAACTAGGACGGATGAAACCCTTTTGCAAGGACTCATCGAGTTGTTTCTTAAGCTCGGCTAGTTCTAAGGGTGCCATCTTGTAAGGTCTCCTAGAGATTGGAGCTGTTCCTGGGATAAGATCTATGACGAACTCTACATCTCTGTCAGGTGGAACACCTGGCAGTTCCTCTGGAAAGACATCCGGAAAGTCACGGACTACCGGGATATCTTCAAGGTCTGGAAGAGGGCTGGCATTAAGAGAATAGAGCTGACGCTTTGCAACTCTAGTGGAGACGGTGACTATCTTGCCAGATGGGTGTGTAAGCTGAACAGATCTGGTGTAACAATCAATCTTGGCATGATGAGCTGTCATCCAGTCCATACCCAAGATGATGTTAATATCTGAGGACTTGAGGGCTACAAGTGAGGCAAGGAATACAAGTCTATCAACAAGGATTTCATTACCATAGCTGATTCTGGTGGTTTGCCATCTAGACCCTGGGGTTTGGATTTCAAGCGGAGTTGGCATATCACAAAATGATATGTCGTGCAAACGAGCATAGCCTTCAGAAATGAAGGAGTGAGATGCTCCAGTATCGAATAGAACCGATGCTGGGTGACAATTGACAAGGAGTGTACCAAGAACGACATCCGGATCATCATGAGCGTCTTTGGCCGAGACGTGATGCACACGTCCACGTCCAGTGGGGGCTGACTTGACACTGATCATCTTGCGTGATGGCTTAATATAGCCAACAGTCTTCTCGGGCTGGGGTGGAGCATAACTAGTCTGAGAGCAGTCACGTGCATAGTGTCCTGGCTTCCCGCATGTGAAGCAAGTCCCTGAGGTTGGACGTGGACCCGCACTGACAAGCGGTCTACCAGTAGGCCTGGGTGGAACATACGACTGAGCTGGGGGAGGCACCACATGGGATGACCTCGGTGTATAACTGGAAGGAAGAGCGGAGTTTGGAACCCAAATCCGGCGCTTCTGGGAACTAGAGCCAGAGGAAGATCCCAAATCACGGGTGTGCTTACGAGACTCCTCGTAAGTGAGCTGAGCTGTCTCTGCATTGATGGCCTTATTCACAAGAGCTTGGAATGTATCACAATGATGCAGGTGGAGATCACGACGCAACTTGGGGTTGAGACCCTTCCAGAACCTAGCTTGCTTCTTGGCGTCCGTGGACACTTCTTCTGTAGCATAGCGAGCGAGGTTCTCAAACTCTCTACTATAAGCATCAACAGCCATCTTATTCTGGGTGAGACTACAGAACTCTTCTCTCTTGTGATCGATGAGGGCTTCAGGAATGTGATGCTCGCGAAAAGCCTCAGTGAAATCCTTCCAGGTAGGAATCTGGCCAGCTGGAAGCATAGCCTCATAGCTCTGCCACCAAAGACTAGCAGGACCTTCCAGGTGGTATGCAGCATAGGTGACCTTGTCATCTTCAGCTACGCTCGCGGAACGCAGCTTATGAGTGATGCTACGGAGCCAGTCATCTGCATCGAGTGGCTCGATGGAATGATGAAAGGTAGGTGGGTGCAAGCGAATGAAGTCATGAATGGTCGCAGACTTATTGGACTGATGTGCGGTGTTCTCCTCGATACGTGCCAACAAACGGTTAGACTCACGCTTGTTCCTCTCCATCTCTAACATGAACTCTATCAACGAAGGCGGGTCGGGAGGATCCTCATCCCTACCATATCCATGGTTCTGGCTACGAACAATAGAACTTGATGACATCCTGAGAAACGAAACCAGGGACGGAGTCAGCATCAACTATAGACTGTAGAATGTAGGACAAGGAATTAGTATGTCTCGAACTTCTAGGAAAATTCTGGCAGCATAACGGCAGTAAAATGCTCAGAATGAGGCATCCTACTAAAAATGGGGTGGTAACATACTCATCATCATCACTCAAGGTTCTGAGATAGTGCTAAACAGACTACACCGGAAGTACTCGAAACTGGGGTATGACTCTGACCAACCGATCCTATGGGACTACGGAGTAGTAACACGTGATCCTGATAGACGGAAGAGAAAGCTTAGTTCCTTAACCCCGTAGGAAAGAAAGGATGACTCGGATCAGAAGGCCATGAGGTAAAGGAGTAAAAAGAGCCTTACGTTCCTTCCCACAATCAATTCCCTTATATAACTAAAGAATTTCTAGACTCAACTTCGACCAGTTTGGCTTGGTAAACCTACAGGCAGTCAGGCTCTGATACCAATGCTGTCAGGACCCCGACTCAATGCCACATCGATCTAGCATGTAACACCTCATATCACTTTGCGGCCTCACGCACGGTATCCCCACGGGTGTCGCCTTACCTTTGCCCGGGACCGTTTGCGCCTTTTGGCAGACGTATATGATGGTGTCGCTAGCATCCATATGATAAAGAGCCCGGGCTGACATGGCTAGTCGTAAACCCAAAGTGGCACTAACTTACAGGGACATGCATCCATGACCCAGCATCGAACGTGTCGGTCATCAGCGAGTGAATCCAGGCTGTAGCACTGGGCTAACAGGACTCCGGTGAACCGGGCTGTAGCGGGCTAACAGGACTCCGGTATTCATCGCGTGACATTTCCCCGAAGGGACAGACACAGGATCGAAGAAGGACACATGCCGGCCAGCCTAAGTGTTCCGGAGCAGTAGCAAGCTACCAGGGCTCAGTGGAAGCACTAGGAGACATTTCCCGGTAAGAAAGACTACTAAGGATAAACAACTAGATAGTCAGATCCCACACATAGCAATACACATTACACGTACGCATAACATGCAAGTATGTGTTGTACAACATGGCATCACAGCATAACTCAACAACTCATATAGATAAAGGCTCAGAAGAGCCATCATAGCATTTATTACAAACAGGGGTCACATGACCCAACATTCAGAGCAATCAAGCAACAAACGGAAGCATTACATGTCTGAGTACAGACATCTATAAATGAAAAGGCTGAAAGCCTGACTATCTACAACATCCGATCAAGATCGTAGCTGAGGTACTAGCTACTAGTCGAAGTCCACGAGAACACTAGTAAGACCGAAGTCTCCGCTGCAAAAACATAAATAAAGCAACATGAGTACAAAGGTACTCAGCAAGACTTACATCAGATCCTATCATACATGCATTTGTATCAAGAGGGTAATGTGGGGTTTAGTTGCAGCAAGCCAGCTTTGACTCTGTGGCTATCCTGTTCTACGACTACCAGAAACTCTTGAGGTGATATGGCGCACACGAGTCCACTAATCACCACACAATACACTACTATGGATTCATCCCCGTCTCCCTACGAGAAGGCCATCCATAGCACTCACACTTGTCTTGAGCATTTTAGAGTATCCACTTCAAGTTGTCTATGTACCATGTAAGCATCCAAGAAGTCCATAACCGCGGACCCGGCTATTCGAATAGATCATGTTAACCCTGCAGGGGTGTACTTCTTCACACACGCTCTCGCCACTTACCGCCATGTACACGTCATGTATCTCGGCAACCTTCAAGCGGAAGCCTGGCGAGGGTGTCGGCCACGACCTGACTAACCACACAAGACTCTAGCCCAGGTTTATCGCCTATTCGGGTTCCATCCGCAAGGAGATCCGGCCGGGGTGTCGCTCACGGCCCCAAACGATGTGTGCAGGGTTCCCGAGCCCACCATCCGGGTGCCACTCGGTATACCAGGCCACGTGTGCCTAGTCTGTCCCAAGCCCACCCTGCCGGGTGCCACTTGGTAGAAAAATAGCACTACCTACAAACACCAGAAACTAGTTGCGACTCCTGGACAGAGATCAAGTCGGTTAATAAGTCGAGAGGACTTGAGCCCGGAGCCCAATGTGTGGTAGTATCGAGTCATTGGACAACATACATAGAACTCGGTGCTTAAGGACGGTTCCAGTGAGACAACCCACCATGTACTCCTACATGGCCTCTCACCGCTACCTTTACCAAATCGTGTTCACACACTTCACTCTCAACATCAGAACATATCGTAACACTCCAATTCATTCCTAATGAACCAGACCTGACACAACTCTAAGCAATAGCAGGCATAGCATGGTAGGAACACAACATGGCTCAATCAACTCCTACACATGCTAGTGGGTTTCAACTATTTACTGTGGCAATGACAGGTCATGCAGAGGAATGGGTTCAACTACCGCAGCACAAAGTAGCAGATGAATCGTTGTTGTCCTAATGCAATAACTGAGAGCAGGAGCGAGAGAGTAGGGTTGTATCGAAATGAACAAGGGGGTTTGCTTGCCTGGTAAATCAACAAGGGAGGCACTGCTTCATAGACAGGTACTCTGGAACGGCTCCGGAGCAGGACCTATCGAGAAGGAACAGTGCCGGCAATCAATACACAAACATATGCAACAATATGATGCATGAACATGGCATGAAGATGTGATGTTGTTTGAGCTAATGCAACTAGTATTCATTTGGTTTGAAGTCCATTTGAACCAAAAGCTCAAATGCAATTCTAAATTAAGTCTCTTAATATATCATAATGTGTTTTCTCATATTCAGCATGTATAAGTTGGTTTGTCATGCATGAAACTAGTACAGATGGATAGATTACATTTTTCTGATAATTTTTCATATATAAATTATTTTAATCTGAGCTATGGTTGAATTGATATGAATTTTTGAAGTTTAAACCAATTTCTGGAATTTCCTGAATTATTTTAATTCCAGAAAATATATATTGCGCCAGCATGACGTCAGCACGACGTCAGCAGTCAACTGCGGCTGACTGGGGTCAAACCTGACGTGTGGGGTCCACACATCAGTGTCAGGGGGTTAAACAGGGGGTTAGATTAACTTAATTAAAAGATTAGGGGGCACCGGGGCCCACATGTAAGCCTCAGGGGGTTAATTAAGCGGTGATTAGCACTAAGCTAATCACCTGACGGGCCGGGCCCACATGGCGGGGCTCAGGCGACGGGGCTCGCCGCCGGCGACCTCTGGACGCGGCGGAGTCCACGCCACAGGCCACGGGGATGGCGTCTGAGAGCACCGGGGCGTAGCCCGGGCTCGTCCGCATCCAGGGGAGCAGACGGGAAGCCGCGGGGACGCCGGAGCTCGCCTGAGCAAAGCTCGCGGCGGCGGCCGGAGCTCGGCTTCTATCGGGAACGGGCTGCGGGGCACGGGGAGACCACCTGAGGGGCTCGGTGGCACCCTCGTGGCACCGGGAGCACGATGGGGTGCTCGGTTGCAAGCTGCGGTGGCCAGGGCGATGGCGGCGACATGAACGGCGGCAGGAGGCTTCGGCCGCGGTGGGGAGGAGGGCTACGGCGAGCGGGCAGCTAAATGGAGAGAGGGGAACGGTGGCGGAGCTCACCGCGGACCTCCAGGGCTGCTCGTTGTGGCCGGGGACGCGTTGGAGACGGCGAATCGGAGTCGGCGGTCGGCGGCGTCCGAGGAGGAAGACGATGGCGACGGCGGCTCCACAGGGCGTCCGGCGTCTTGTGGCTTGACGAAGAGCTTCAGGGCGAGGGGGCGGAGCTCCTGCGCGTGTCGGAGAGGCGAGGGGGAGGCTGTGGCGTCTCCCGGGCGTCCAGACGAGGGGGGGAGAGGGCAGGCAGGCAGAGAGGGAGGTGGCGTGGCGCGGCGGAGCGCGCGCGTGCCGGGCACGCTCCCATCCCTCTGTCGAGGACGAAGACGACAGAGGACGGCCAGTGGGCTGGGCCGGCGCTGGCTGCTGGGCTGGCCAGGCCGCACAGGAGCTAGGCGCCAGGTAGTCCAAGTAGGGTTTTCCCCCCTTTTTCTGTTTTCTAATTTTTCTGACATTTGTTTTGATTTAATTAAAATATTAAATCATTTTATTACCTTATGCCAATTTTTGCAGGAGCTAGCTATATTATTCCAGAGCTCCCCAACAGGTGGCATAATTTTTGGACATATATTAATATATATAACTAATATATTTTCAAGGCAAATAATTATCGGATTAATCCAAATGGCCAAAATTAAATATCCATGAGCTCCTAAAATATTTGTTTGATTTTTACCTCTGACCAATATTTTCAGAGAGCAACATGAACATTTCCTTGGACCTTTTTGGAGCAATTTTTATTTGGGTCATTTCCAAAAATGATTCTGAGGGTTTCACAAATCCCCATTTCAAATTTAAAAGAAAATTTAAACATGATGCACAAATGACTAGCTAGTCTAGGTCATACCAGACTAGGGATGTGACACCCCCTGGGCGCGCGGCCTACCCTCGTGAGCCCACCGTAAGGCGGTTGATGCTCTTCTTTTGCCGCAAGAAAGATAATATTCGAAAAAAAAATCACGGAAAAGGTTTCAGGCCAATCGGAGCTATGAATCTCCATATATACGCGAAACGGTGAAACAGAGCCAGAACAGAACGCAGAGAACGCAGAAACAGAGAGATAGATCCAATCTCGGAGGGGCGAGAGCCCCTCTGAAGCCATGGGAGCCAAGGACCAGAGGGGAAACCCTTCTCCCATCTAGGGAGGAGGACAAGGAAGAAGAAGAAGAAGGGGGGCTCTCTCCCCCTTGCTTCCGGTGGCGCCGGAACGCCGCCGGGGGCCATCATCATCACCGCGATCTTCACCAACATCTCCACCAACTCTTTCCCCCTCTATGCAGTGGTGTAACCTCTCTCTTACCCACTGTAATCTCTACTTAAACATGGTGCTCAATGCTATATATTATTTCCCAATGATGTATGGCTATCCTATGATGTTTGAGTAGATCTGTTTTGTCCTAATGGCTATTTGATGATCGTGATTGGTTTGAGTTGTATGTTTTATTATTGGTGCTGTCCTATGGTGCCCTCCGTGTCACGCAAGCATGAGGGATTCCCGTTGTAGGGTGTTGCAATACGTTCATGATTCGCTTATAGTGGGTTGGTGAGTGACGGAAACACAAACCCGGGTAAGTAGGTTGTTTGCTTATGGGATAAAAGGGGACTTGATGCTTTAATGCTATGGTTGGGTTTTACCTTAATGAATCTTTAGTAGTTGCGGATGCTTGCTAGAGTTCCAATCATAAGTGCATATGATCCAAGTAGAGGAAGTATGTTAGCTTATGCCTCTCCCTCAAATAAAATTGCAATAATGATTACCGGTCTAGTTATCGATTGCCTAGGGACAAATAACTTTCTCGTGACAACAAGCTCTTTAATTTTACTAATTTAGTTGTGTCTTTATCTAAACAGCCCCTAGTTTATATTTACGTGTTCTTTACTTTCTTGCAAGCCTATCCTATCACACCTACAAAGTACTTCTAGTTTCATACTTGTTCTAGGTAAAGCAAACGTCAAGCGTGCGTAGAGTTGTATCGGTGGTCGATAGAACTTGAGGGAATATTTATTCTACCTTTAGCTCCTCGTTGGCTTCGACACTCTTACTTATCGAAAACTGTTGCGATCCCCTATACTTGTGGGTTATCACCCACCTGGGCGCGCCTGGCTGCCAGGAGCGTTGTGGTGTCTTGTGCCCACTAGGGTCACTTTCCTGGTAGTTTCTTATTTTCCTAATTTTTTAAATATTCCAAAACTGACAAGAAATATTTTTGCGGATTTTTGGGAGTCCGTTTACTTACTGTATCACGTACATCCTCCTTTTCACGATTCTGGAGTGTTCCGGAAGGTTTCTTTTATGTGTTCTTTCAGTGTCATAGTTTGGATAATATTGCTTTCAACATTAATGGCGTACCTGAGATATAATGTTTTATTCATTGCCCATTAGCAACCTTCGGGTTAGTACCTTT
This sequence comes from Triticum aestivum, assembly GCF_018294505.1. Classification (NCBI taxonomy): domain Eukaryota; kingdom Viridiplantae; phylum Streptophyta; class Magnoliopsida; order Poales; family Poaceae; genus Triticum; species Triticum aestivum. Next base: position 208,083,876 of record NC_057798.1, read on the forward strand.
GGCATTATTTATTTTGATAGCTCCAGATCGATAAACCTCCTCGATAACATAGGGTCCTTCCCATTGGGAGAGGAGTTTTCCTACAAAGAATCTGAAATGAGAGTTGTACAAAATAACATATTCTCCAGCCTTGAACTCACGCTTTTCGATTCTTCTGTCATGCCATCTTTTAACTTTTTCTTTAAATAATTTAGCATTTTCATAAGCTTGGGTTCTCCATTCATCTAATGAGCTAATATCAAATAACCTCTTTTCACCAGCAAGTTTGAAATCATAGTTGAGTTCTTTAATTGCCCAATATGCTTTATGTTCTAACTCAAGAGGCAAATGACAAGCTTTTCCATAAACCATTTTATAAGGAGACATACCCATAGGATTTTTATATGCTGTTCTATAAGCCCAAAGTGCACCGTCTAGTTTCTTAGACCAATTCTTCTGGGACCTATTGACAGTCTTTTGTAGGATTAGTTTTATTTCCCTATTGCTAAGTTCAACTTGACCACTAGACCGAGGATGATAAGGTGATGCAATTCTATGGTTAACATCATACTTGGCAAGCATTTTACGGAAAGCACCATGAATAAAGTGTGAACCACCATCAGTCACTAAATATCTAGGGACTCCAAACCATGGGAAAATAACTTCCTTAAGCATTTTAATAGAGGTGTTGTGATCGGCACTACTAGTTGGAATAGCTTCTACCCACTTAGTAACATAATCAACAGCAACCAAAATATGAGTATACCTGTCGGTGTCAAAACCGGCGGATCTCGGGTAGGGGGTCCCGAACTGTGCGTCTAGGCGGATGGTAACAGGAGACAAGGGACACGATGTTTTTACCCAGGTTCGGGCCCTCTCGATTTGAGGTAAAACCCTACTCCTGCTTGATTGATATTGATGATATGGGTAGTACAAGAGTGGATCTACCACGAGATCAAGGAGGCTAAACCCTAGAAGCTAGCCTATGGTATGATTGTTGTAATGGTTGTTCGTCCTACGGACTAAAACCCTCCGGTTTATATAGACACCGGAGAGGGCTAGGGTTACACAGAGTCAGTTACAATGGTAGGAGATCTACATATCCGTATTGCCAAGCTTGCCTTCCACGCCAAGGAAAGTCCTGTCCGGACACGGGATGAAGTCTTCAATCTTGTATCTTCATAGTCTTGGAGTCCGGCCGACGATGATAGTCCGGCTATCCGGACACCCCCTAGTCCAGGACTCCCTCAGTAGCCCCTGAACCAGGCTTCAATGACGACGAGTCCGGCGCGCATATTGTCTTCGACATTGCAAGGCGGGTTCTCCTTCAAATTCCATGTGCTTGCCGAATAGTGTCCGGCTCCCTTACAAATGTTGCGGTCCTTGGCTTCCACGCTCAATAATGGCCCTCTTCCACGCGTCGCATGAATGCGAGAGGCCAGGGTATCTTTTATATTTTACCCCCTAGCTGCGCAAATAATCTGCCTATAAGAGAGGCAAGAATCCAGATCCAAATCACACCATCTTCCTTCCGCGAATACTCATCGGAGCGCTTCTGACCAAAAATCCATTCCATCATGGACCGTCGACGCGGCTCCTCCTCCCGTGCTCCCAGCCCTCCGCCATGAGATTGGAGGAGATGTTCAGTTCCGCACAACGAGCTGGTGACGCTCCAAGCGGAGGGATATCTTCCTCCGGCCTTTATGGTCCCGGTTCGAGCCGGGCTAGCCACTTACAAAGGTGGAAAGCAAGCGGAGGCCACCCCTAGTCCCTCCAAAGGGGAGCGGGTGTGCTTCGTCCCTTATCTAATAAGGGGGCTTGGATTTCCCATTCATCCGTTTCTCCAGGGGCTTCTGGAGTTCTACGGACTCCAGCTTCATCACCTCACGCCCACCTCTATTCTGCACATCGCGAGTTTCGTAGCTCTCTGCGAGCTGTTCCTGGGCATCGAGCCCCATTTTGCGCTGTGGAAGAGGTTATTTTGCCTCGTACCCCGTTCTCGCGAGGGGTCAATATATCAAGTGGGCGGTGCCGAAATATGGCGCATCGCCGGGACCGGATATCTATCCGGAACCCCAAAAAAGGCGTCCGAAGACTGGCCCTCAGAATGGTTCTATGTGGAAGATGCTCCACTGCCGGACCCAATTCGGGTCGGCCTCCCGGAGTTCACCAAGGCTCCTTTGAAGAAATGCCTAAGTTGGCGCCCGTGGAGCCCTCAACAGGAGGAAGACAGGAGCGTCCATTATTTTATGGGCTGGATTAGGTTGCTGGCCCATTCCGGATTGACCATGATCGGAGTCATGGCCACATGCATCATGCGAGGGGTGCAGCCGCTCCAATATAGGGGCCACCCCATGTGGGATTTCAACGGGGAGAATGACGCCACCCGTCATGGCCGTAAGGGGCCAGGATCGGACGCGGATCTGGTAAAGATCCTGTCCGGCCTGTACAAGGGGGAGAAGGAGGACTTCCTCCAGACGAGCCCATTGAACGGGTTCTCCATGAATAACCCTCAGAGCTGGGTAAGCGGACGTTTATTTATCCGACCCGTGCTTTCAAAGTTAAGTACCTTACTTTATGATTTTGACGCAGGAGCTGCGTCGGGATGTGGAGGGCATACATAGTCCGGCTCCGCAACCCGAGGATCCGGGAAGATCCCTTGATCCGGCCTCCGAAGAGGATCCAGACATAAAGGTGGAGCTAATTGACGGGGTGTTCCACCAACTCAGCATGGACAATGCTCTAGTCGCCATTACGACTGACTACCCCAGCCTATCTCCGGCTTCCCAGGTAATTATGACCGGAGTCCTGACACCATTACTTCATCATTGCATACTTCTGACCACCGTATACAACGGTGTCTTGCAGTAGGTGCCTTCAAGGCGGGAAGCCGAACCCGCGGCGGCTGACCAACAAGGGTCAGTCCGGCCCCGCAGGCGGAAGAGGGGTGCAGTGCGAATCGAAACGTCACCGCAACGGTATAGCTCGCGGCCGTTGTTTAGGAAAAAGATTCCTAGGAGGTGCATTAATGCTCATGACTTTTCCAGGAGAAAGAGCGCTCGCCGGACTGTGCCCGGAGAGGTTGCCAACCAAGCCTCCGCCAATCAGGCTCCAACACCTGGTCCGGAGGGGGAGGCAAGCGCAAGGCGCGAGCCGGATACTCCTCCAACGGAGGATGCCGACAGGCTGTCCGCCACCAGGTCTGAGGTGGAGAGCGCCATGAATCATAGGCGCCGCCGGACAGTTCTTCGTGACGCGTGTTTCTCCCCCGAGGTGTTAAATGCTTTTAACGCGGGAGACGCGCACCTCCGTGCCGCTCAAGATGGTTTAACCAGAGCCACGGAGCAGTATGTAAAGGACATACGGGTAAGGGATTTTAATAGTTGTATATGCCAGTAGCCCCCGAGACTTAAAGTAGTTAAAATAACTGATTTAAGGATCATTTGATATGCAGGATCTTACGGAGAAGAATACCCAATTGTCCCAGGAGCTCCAAGAGTGCAAGGCCCAACTTGAGGCCGCACTAGCTGCCGCAGGAGGAGACACAGAGACCCCCTCCGGTAACACATTATTTATCTTTTAAAAAGATAAGCAGTGTGCGGCGTGCGTATAAGTCTGACAATGATATTGCAGAGGTTGCCGGACTGGATCCGGACAAGCAACAGCTACTGCGCCAGCTGAAGGCCGGCGAGAGGGTGCTTATGAAGGTGCAGCAGGAGAGGAACAAGCTCCAAGACACCCACGCCCAGCTTGGAGAAGAGCTGAAAGGTGTTCGGGCCGAGCTGTCTGGCTCCGTGAAGGAGAATCAACGGCTTTGTCGCGGCATCTATAGTAAGTGCTTGAGCAAACTCTTTTGAAAAGAAGAGTTCGGCGAGGAAGTCGATTGACAGAAATATGTCTGTAGGTGTGCTCACAGGTCGCCCTGCGGAGGAAATGCCCGGTTCAACGGGTGACCAACTTCCCGAGCTGGTGCAACTACTCGAACGTGTTCGGCAGGCGATGAGTGGTGTCGTCCAGGCCTTATGGCTGTCCGTCTCCCTACCCGAGGGCCTTGGAGAGCTTGCGGAGAAGCTTCAGGGAGCACGGCAGCGCTTCCGTTTATGGAAGATATTGGCCTGCCGTCAAGGTGCCAGGGAGGCCTGGGCCATGGTGAAGACGCGGTACAAGAAGGCGGATCCAAACCACATGGCCGAGGTCGGACTTGTGGGGCCCGATGGGAAGGAGATCCCTGTGAGCTTAGTGTACAGCCAAGTAGAGTTGGCCGCTAAGTATTCCCAACGGGACTGTAAATTAGACAGCCTGTTAGACGGGATTGAGGAGGAGTACAGTCAGTCAATTTGACGATGTATTTAAAATGACATGTAAAATGCCTTCTAGCCAGATTGTAGATCGTTTGTCTTTGCCGACCTTTTCGCTTGGACCTCGGGACCCTAGAGTCCGGAGTGTGTCCGAATACCTTCTTGGTTATGAAAAAACCAGGGCATGCATGGAGACCAGGCGTAGGGGTCATTAGTGCTTTATCAGACAAGTGCCCAACTAGTTATGTTATATTACATGGTTAGTAAGAAACATCTTCCAGGGAGAATAGTTCCGTTAAGGGTTCCTTTCCCTGGGAGGCATGCCCTAAAGTGCATGTCCGGACTGCGAAAAGAGCAAGAAAACATCTGGGGGCAGATAAATAAATAGGTAAAAAATCATCTTTCAAGTCACCAACCGAATATTCCCTTAAGAACGCTAGCTTTCGGCTTCACCCAGTCTGAGGTACACATCCGGCTGACCCGGCAGTAACAATCGCAGAGGTGCTCCCTTTACCTCCTAGCCGAACAATCGGGAACGTAGGGGTAAGCACAGGAGCCAGGCAACCCAGCTTGGCCAAAACTTAAGTCATATCGATGCATATAATGGTGAATAAAAGGTACATGCGGAAGTTTGACACATGTGTTGGGCATGAAGCCCGTATAAGTAAGCTTCTGTCAAAGAAGCCCCCAGGTATAATGAGTGTGGGTAGCACATCAAGTGTGTGCGAACAATGCGCAAATCGGCCCTCCAGGGCTTTATGAAAAAAGTGGGAAAAAAAGAGAGACAAAAGGCAACTGAAGTATAAAATGTGGACGGGGGAAGGAGACGAACTCTGAGTCCGGCGCTAGGCGTAGAATCTTCGGAGGCGGGCTGCATTCCATGGGTTCGGCTCGAGTTGGTTGTCCGATGCGTTTTGCAGACGGTATGCTCCGCCGGTCAGGACTTGGTCGATGATGAAGGGACCTTCCCATTTGGGCTTGAGTTTGTCCTTTTTCTTGTCCAGCAGGCGTAGAACTAGTTCGCCAACATTGTAAGTTTTAGCCCGTACTTCTCTGCTTTGATATCTTCGAGACTGCTGCTGATAGAATGCGGAACGAGCCTTTGCCACGTCGCGCTCCTCCTGTAATGTGTCCAAGCTGTCCTGCCGATCCAACTCGGCTTCTCTTTCTTCGCACATGCGCACTCGAGGTGAGTCACGAATTATGTCGCAGGGCAAAACTGCCTCTGCGCCGTATACCATAAAGAATGGAGTGAATCCGGTAGTATGGTTTGGCGTGGTCCGCAGCCCCCAGTGTACGGAGTCGAGCTCCTCTACCCAGTGCGTGTTAGATTCCGTAAGGGACCGCACTAGTCTGGGCTTGATGCCGCTCATTATTAGACCATTTGCTCACTCAACTTGACCGTTGGTTTGAGGATGATAGACTGAAGCGTAGTCGAGCTTAATGCCCATATTTTTGCACCAGAGTTTGACCTCGTCGGCCGTGAAGTTCGTGCCGTTATCGGTGATGATGCTGTGGGGGACGCCATAACGGTGTACTACCCCGGATATGAAGTCTATCACTGGACCGGACTCGGCCGTTTTAACTGGCTTGGCCTCTATCCATTCGGTGAATTTGTCCACCATGACCAATAGGTACTTTTTCTTGTGGGTTCCCCCTTTAAGGGGTCCAACCATGTCGAGCCCCCAGACCGCGAACGGCCAGGTGATGGGTATGGTTTTGAGGGCGGTGGGTGGCATGTGGCTCTGATTAGCAAAGAGCTGACAACCGACGCATCATTGGACTAAGTCCTGAGCATCTGCCCGGGCCGTCGGCCAATAAAATCCTGTACGGAAGGCCTTGCCTACGAGGGCCCGGGCTGCAGCATGGTGTCCGCCTAGTCCGGCGTGAATTTCAGCCAGAAGGTTTCGCCCTTCCTCTTCGGAGACGCACCTTTGAAGGACTCCGGTTGTGCTTTTCTTATAAAGTTCTCCCTCGTGGACCTTGTAGGCTTTAGATCGCTGAACTATGCAGCGGGCCTCATTTTGTTCTTCGGGAAGTTCCTGCCTAATTAAGTAGGCTAGGAATTGTTCTGTCCACGGGGCAATTACCGCCATTATTTCGTGGGCTGAAGGTGTTATCTCATCGGCTGAACCGCCGGTTATGTCAGATTGTTCTGTGTTGGGTGGTGCGATTGCTGCTGGGTTGTTATTTCTGGACTCCTCTTCCCATAGTACGGATGGCTTAAAGAGCCGTTCTAGGAAGATGTTTGGAGGGACAGCGTCGCGTTTCGCGCTGATGCGTGCCAACACGTCGGCTGCTTGGTTATTATCCCGGGCTACATGGTGGAATTCGAGACCTTCGAACCGAGCTGACATCTTTAGGACAGCGTTACGATAGGCTGCCATTTTTGGATCCTTGGCGTCAAAGTCTCCATTTACTTGGGATATTGCAAGGTTTGAATCCCCACGCACCTCTAGGCATTGAATACCCATGGAGATTGCCATCCGGAGACCATGTAGGAGGGCCTCGTATTCGGCTGCATTGTTGGAGTCCGTGTACATTATCTGAAGTACGTATTGGACTGTGTCTCCGGTTGGGGACGTTAATACGACGCCAGCCCCCAAGCCGGCCAACATTTTGGAGCCGTCGAAATGCATAATCCAATTGGAGTATGCGCCGTACTCTTTAGGGAGTTCGGCTTCAGTCCATTCAGCGATGAAGTCAGCCAAGACTTGCGACTTTATAGCACGCCGAGGTTTATAGGTTATGTCGAATGGTAAGAGCTCAATGGCCCATTTTGCAATCCTGCCCGTCACATCGCGGTTGTTTATAATGTCGTTGAGGGGCACTTCGGAGGCCACTGTTATCGAACACTCTTGAAAGTAGTGTCGGAGCTTCCGGGATGCCATAAACACCGCGTATGCTATCTTTTGATAATGCGGGTACCGGGACTTGCAGGGAGTTAAGACAGTGGATACGTAGTACACTGGTTTTTGAAGAGGGAATTTATGCCCTTCTGTTTCTCATTTGATGACGAGCACCGCGCTTACAACTTGATGTGTTGCCGCGATATATAACAACATTGGTTCGCCCAGGTTAGGCGCAGCCAGGACCGGATTTGTTGCCAATATGGCTTTTATTTCTTCGAGTCCGGCAGTGGCAGCATCCGTCCACTCGAAGTGTTCGGTGCGCCTGAGGAGGCAATATAGGGGCAGTGCCTTTTCTCCCAAATGGGAGATGAAGTGGCTTAGAGCTGCCATGCATCCAGTCAATTTTTGTATTTGTTTGAGGTCTTTTGGAATATCCAGTTGTGACAGAGCTCGGATCTTGGCTGGGTTTGCTTCAATTCCTCTACCGGATACGATGAAGCCCAGGAGCTTTCCGGCTGGTACGCCGAAAAACGCATTTTTCCGGGTTCAGCTTAATGTCATATGCTCGGAGGTTGTCGAATGTGAGGCTCAAATCGTCTACTAGAGTTTCGACGTGTTTGGTTTTGACGACCACATCGTCTATGTATGCCTCTACTGTTTTGCCGATCTGGGTAGCCAGACATGTCTGAATCATGCGCTGATATGTTGCGCCGGCGTTTTTGAGTCCGAAGAGCATCGTGTTGAAGCAGAATGGTCCATATGGAGTAATGAATGCCGTTGCGGCTTGGTCCGCCTCCGCCATCTTGATTTGATGGTAGCCGGAGTATGCGTCGAGGAAGCACAATGAATCGTGCCCTGCAGTAGCATCGATTATTTGATCGATGCGGGGAAGGGGGAAAGGATCCTTTGGGCAAGCCTTGTTGAGGTCTTTAAAATCGACACATAGGCGCCAGGATTTGTCCTTCTTTGGTACCATTACCAGGTTTGCTAGCCAGTCCAGATGTTTGATGTCTCTGATGAATCCGGCTTCCAATAATTTGGCTAGCTCCTCTCCCATTGCCTGTCTTTTGGGTTCGGAAAATCACCGAAGAGCCTGTTTGACTGGCTTGAATCCTTTTAGGATGTTTAGGCTGTGTTCTGCCAATCTGCGTGGGATTCCTGGCATATCTGAAGGGTGCCAGGCAAAGATGTCCCAATTCTCCCGAAGGAATTCTCGCAGTGCAGCGTCTACATCAGGGTTTAACTGTGCCCCAATGGAGGCCGTCTTTGTTGGGTCCGTTGGGTGGACCTGGAATTTGACTATTTCGTCCACTGGTTTAAAAGAGGTGGACTTGGACCTCTTATTGAGTATCACATCATCCCTGTTCACCATGGAGCGAAGCGCCGTGAGCTCCTCTGCCGCTAGGGCTTCAGATAGTGCCTCTAGGACTAGTGCGGCTGTCTTGTTTTCGGCGCGGAGTGCTGTATCCGGATCACTGACAAGAGTGATTATTCCACTGGGCCCGGGCATCTTAAGCTTCATGTACCCGTAATGGGGTATGGCTTGAAAAATTGTGAATGCCTCTCGTCCTAATATAGCGTGATATCCGCTGCTGAACGGGGACACTTGGAACGTTACCTCCTCGGACCTGTAATTATCCGGCGAGCCGAACACCACATCAAGTGTGATTTTTCCTATGCAGCGTGCTTCCCGGCTAGGGATTATTCCTCTAAAGGTTGTGCTGCTTCGCTCAATGCGGCTCCAGTATATTTCCATTTTTTGAAGGGTTTCCTCATAGATGAGGTTTAATCCACTGCCGCCATCCATGAGTACCTTGGTAAGACAAAAGTCGTCCACTATTGGACTGAGGACCAATGCGGCTGGTGCTCGGGCTGTTCAGAATTTAGGTTCGTCGCTGGCGTTGAAGGTGATGGCCGTGTTGCTCCATGGATTTGTTGTTGCTACTTGGTAGACTTCGGCGAGGCTGCGGATTGTTCGTTTCCGCATATTATTTGATGTGAAAGTCTCGAAGACTGTTGATACCGTACTGGTACTGTTGGAGTGGTTCTCCGGGGCTAGAAGCTCTTCGCCACTTTTGGCCACCTGCCGCAGTATCCAACATGCTCGAAGGCTATGTGTTGGGAGTGGCGCCCTTCTGTACTGTGAATTTTACAGGGTCCGCTGAGCCATCCCTCCAGTACGGTTCCGTGCCCTTTATGGGGTTTTTGCTTTTTGGTTTTTGTACCTGGTGCCTAAGTATGATGCACCCTTTTGTTTCGGACTAGGGTTGTATTTGCAGCCGGATTGTCCCAAAACTTAGTTTCGGTTTTCCGAAAACTCTCCATCACACAGTACTTTCGTACTATGGACGCCAGGTCGGCGAAGCGTGTAATTTCACGACGACTTACGGCGTTCAAGATTCCCTTGTCCGTGCAATTATTGCAGAAAATTGAAATTGCGTTTTCCTCATGACAGTCTTTTATCCTGTCCATAACCAGGAGGAATCTGGCCCAGTAATGATGTACTGTTTCAGCGGGCTCTTGCCGGATTTGATATAGATCGCATATGTTTGGGTGGGCGGGTGGAATTGAGTCCGGAACCCTACCCATCTCGAGGCTCAAGGGCCGAAAAGTTTCCGAATTCGGAAGCTTGGATTGCTGGACGTTGTCCAACGAGTCTGGTCCGATGCCTGACTTTAGGTTCAGTGCTTGATGGACGTCCATCCCTCCGCGGGAATCCAGCATGGAGGGTTCGGGAGTCCGGACCTAACTAGTTTTTAGTACAGAAGAAGAGTCGCCGCTTTGTTCCTCTACCACCGCAACGTGGTGGGTAACCTGGGGAGAGTTAATCTCTCTTAGATCGGTTTTAAGCCCAATCTGATTATAGTCCGTAGCGACTCCCAGGGCGGTGATGCGGTCCAAGAGCTCATTTACGGAGGAGAGCTCCATTGGATCCAGCTGCTCGGCGAATTCTGAGTTGACGTGAAGATTGCTTTCGATGACCCGAGAGGTCATCGTCGAAGCGGTGGCCGAATAGGCGGTCATGAGAAAACCACCTAGCCGGATAGTTTGGCTGGCGGCCGAAGCTCCTTCGGTGATGGTACCGTCTTTAAAGACGGGAAGAGGCATCCTTCCTGATCGTGACGACACAGAGGAACTCTCAATGAAAGCACCAATGTCGGTGTCAAAACCGGCGGATCTCGGGTAGGGGGTCCCGAACTATGCGTCTAGGCGGATGGTAACAGGAGACAAGGGAAACGATGTTTTTACCCAGGTTCGGGCCCTCTCGATGGAGGTAAAACCCTACTCCTGCTTGATCGATATTGATGATATGGGTAGTACAAGAGTGGATCTACCACGAGATCAAGGAGGCTAAATCCTAGAAGCTAGCCTATGGTATGATTGTTGTAATGGTTGTTCGTCCTACGGACTAAAACCCTCCGGTTTATATAGACACCGGAGAGGGCTAGGGTTACACAGAGTCAGTTACAATGGTAGGAGATCTACATATCCGTATTGCCAAGCTTGCCTTCCACGCCAAGGAAAGGCCCATCCGGACACGGGACGAAGTCTTCAATCTTGTATCTTCATAGTCTTGGAGTCCGGCCAACGATGATAGTCCGGCTATCCGGACACCCCCTAGTCCAGGACTCCCTCAATACCCATTAGAGGAAGGAAAAGGTCCCATGAAATCAAATCCCCAAACATCAAATGGTTCAACAGCAAGTGAATAATTCATAGGCATTTCTTGATGCTTACCGATATTACCTATTCTTTGGCATTCATCACAAGATGAGATGAACTTACGGGCATCCTTGAAGAGAGTAGGCCAATAAAACCCAGATTGTAATACCTTATGAGCGGTTCTGTCTCACGCGTGATGTCCTCCATAAGCCTCGGAGTGACATTTCCGTAGGATTTGTTCCTGTTCATGCTCAGGTACACAACGCCTAATAATACCATCTACTCCTTCTTTATAAAGATGTGGGTCATCCCAAAAGTAATGTCTTAAATCATAGAAGAATTTTTTTCTTTTGTTGGTATGTAAAGCTAGGTGGTATGTATTTAGCAACAATATAATTAGCATAGTCAGCGTACCAAGGTGTGCTATTAGAAACATTTATTGCAGCTAACTGTTCATCAGGAAAGCTATCATTAATAGGTTATGGGTCATCAAGAATATTTTCAAGCCTAGACAAGTTATCATCTATGGGGTTCTCTGCTCCTTTTCTATCAGTGATGTGCAAATCAAATTCTTGTAGCAGAAGAACCCACCTAATGAGTCTAGGTTTAGCATCTTTCTTTTCCATAAGATATTTTATAGCAGCATGATCGATGTGAACAGTCACTTTGGAATCAACAATGTAGGATCTAAATTTATCACAAGCAAACACCACTGTTAAGAATTCTTTTTCAGTAGTAACATAATTTCGTTGAGCACTGTCTAGAGTTTTACTAGCATAATGGATAACATTTAATTTTTTATCGACTCTTTGTCCTAGAACAGCACCAGCAGCATAATCACTAGCTAGCATCACACATAATCTCAAAAGGCAAGTTCCAATCAGGTGGTTGAACAACAGGTGCAGAAATTAAGGCTTTCTTGAGTGTTTCAGAGGCTTCAAAACAATCATCATCAAAAACAAAAGGGATATCCTTTTGCAAAAGATTCGTAGGAGGTCTAGAAATTTTAGAAAAGGTCTTTGATAAATCTCCTATAGAAACTAGCATGACCAAGGAAACTATGAATACCATTGATATCTCTAGGACATGGCATTTTCTCAATTGCATTAACCTTGGCTTTGTCCACCTCAATGCCTCTTTCGGAAATTTTATGGCCCAGAAAAATACCTTCGTTAACCATAAAGTGGCACTTCTCCCAATTCAAAACAAGTTTTGTTTATTCACATCTCTGCAAAACTCGATCAAGATTTCTTAAACAATCATCAAAAGACTTCCCATAAACAGAAAAGTCATCCATGAAAACCTCAACAATCTTTTCACAAAAGTCAGAGAATATAGCAATCATACATCTTTGAAAGGTAGCAGGTGCATTACATAGACCAAAAGGCATACGTCTATAGGTTCTGAAAGGACAAGTAAAAGTGGTCTTTTCTTGATCAGGTTGAGAAACAGGTATTTGTGAAAAACCAGAATATCCACCAAGGAAGCAAAAATGTGTGTGCTTAGATAATCTTTCTAGCATTTGATCAATAAAAGGCATGGGGTAATGATATTTTCTAGTTGCTTTGTTTCATTTTCTATAATCAATTAGCATTTTATAGCCTATGACAATTCTTTGTGGAATAAATTCATTCTTATCATTAGGAACAACACTTATACCACCCTTCTTAGGGACACATGAACATGACTTACATATCTACTATCAGCTATATGATAGATTATACCTGCTTCTAGAAGTTTCAATATTTCCGTTCTTACCACTTCTTTCATTTTCGGATTTAACAGACATTGGTGATCAACAACGGGTTTAGCATCAGGTTCCATATTAATCTTGTGCTGACATAGAGTGGGACTAATGCCCTTAAGATCATCAAGAGTATATCCCATAGCAGCTAGGTGCTTCCTTGGAACTTTCAATAATCTTTCTTCATCATGTTCTGAAAGGTTAGCACTAATAATAACAAGATATATCTTTTTCTCATCAAGATAAGCATATTTCAAAGTGTTTGGCAATTGTTTTAATTCAAACACAGGATCACCTTTGGGTGGAGGAGTACCTCCTAGAGTTTCAATAGGCAGATTGTGTTTAAGCAGAGGTTGTTATTCGAACAAGATTCTATCTATTTCATTTCTTTCACGCATATGCAAATCATTTTCATGGTCTAGCAAATATTGTTCTAAAAGATCAGAAGGAGGTACAACAATAGAAGCAAGACCAATAATTTCATCCTTACTAGGCAAATCTTTCTTATGAGGTTTTCTACTAAACTTGGAAAAAATAAATTCATGAGATTTATCACCAAATCTAACACTGGCAGTTTGTTTCTCACAATCTATTCTAGCATTAACGATGTTCAAGAAAGGTCTACCAAAGATAATCGGACAAAAGTCATCTTGTGGGGAGCCAAGAATAAGAAAATCAGTAGGGTATTTTATTTCCCACACAATACTTCAACATCTCTAAGAATCCCAATTGGTGATATAGTATCTCTATTGGCAAGTTTAATAGTAACATATATGTCTTCTATTTCAGCGGGTGCTATTTCATTCTTAATTTATTCATATAAGGAAAAAGGAATAGCACTCGCGCTAGCACCTATATCACATAAACCATGATAACAGTGATCTCCTATCTTAACTGAGACAACAGGCATGCCAACAACTGGTCTATGTTTATCTTTTTCATCGAGTTTGGCAATTCTATCAGCTTCATCACAGAAGTAAATAACATGCCCATCAATATTATCAACCAAGAGATCCTTGATCATAGCAACACTAGGTTCCACTTAGATTTGTTCAGGTGGTTTAGGTCTTCTAATATAACTTTTGTTGACCATAGTTGAAACTTTAGCATGTTCCTTCATCCTAATAGGAAAAGGTGGTTTTTCAATATAAGCAGTGGGAACAACTAGATCAATATTGTAAATGATAGTTTCTTCTTTAGCTTTTACCGGTTCTTTAATTTCTTCTTTAGTAGGTGGGCAATATTTAAACCACTTCTCCTTAGGGAGATCAACATAAGTAGCAAAAGATTCACAAAAGGAAGCTACTATCTCAAAGTCAAGTCCATATTTAGTGCCAAACTTTTGAAAAGCATCGGTATTCATAAAAGATTTAACACAATCAAACTTACGTTCAATACCTGACTCTTTACCTTCTTCGAGTTCCCAATCTTCAGAGTTGAGTTTAATTCTTTCTAAACGATCCCACCAGAATTCGATAGTCTTCTTCATAAAAGAAGTAGTACAAGAAGTATCGAGCATGGATTGATCATTACGAGAAAGGCGAGCATAAAAGTTCTTGAAAGTGCTAGTTCTCGACTATAGGGGGTGAATAGGTGATTTTTATGAAAATCTTCAAAACACGAGGGCTTTGAAGACAAACAGGTAATACTGAACCTGTATGATATGCAGAGGAATGTAAACTACACTAGGCAAGTAATAGTCAAGCAAGCAGTATAGTGAAAGCACGAAGACTAACAGCAGCTAGGTAGACAGTATTAGAATGGAAGACAATATGAAGCCATACAGATATAAGTATTCACTCAGTGAAGTCAAATGGATCAGGCAGGCAGGCAAAGACTTCACAAAAATAAACTGAAAAGTAAGGAGAGTAGGGGATAGAACCAGTTGCTTGGTGAAGACAAGATTTGGTAGACCAGTTCCAGCTGCTGTGACAACTGTACGTCTGGTTAGGGAGGCTTAGATTGAACTCAGAAGACTGTGTCTTCACATTATTCCCCTAGAGCTAAGAACACTTAGTCCTCGCCCTATAACTCAGGTAAGTCTTCAAGGTAGACTTCCAAACCTTCACATACCTCGTTCACAGGCAATCCAGAATGACTCTTGGATCCTCATAACATGATGCCTAACTAGCTGGAAGATGCACAGTCCTCAAGTGTAACAAGTCTTCAGATCACGCGGACAGAAAGACTTCAGTGATGCCTAACACTCTTTGACTCTGGTTGTTTTTGGATTTGTCCTCGCAAGGATCTATCTCTCAAATGCTTCGGAGGTGGGTTGCTCTCAAATGACAAAAGTCGTGCACTAACTCTGAGCAGCCACCAATTTATGGTGTAGAGGGTGGGCTATTTATAGCCAAATGGCACCCCGACCTGATATGTCCGAAATGACCCTGGGTCACTAAGGAACCGACCTGTGTACACCGGTCGGATTTCAAACACACGCGGCAACTTGGCTTGGGCTACAAACAAAGCTGACTCATCCAACTGTCGATAAGATTTGCTCTCATTGTCTTCGCTCGAAGACATAGGATTTGGTTGAGCATCACATCTGTCACTCTGACTTTGTTCACTTGGACCCCACTTAATAGTATAGCGGTTCCTATGACTCAATAAAGAAGAAAAGGAAACTACGAAACAACTAGGTCATCATGCTCCATAGTCTTCAGGTGAATGTCTTCACATATCATTATCTTCATCGTGAATGTCTTCACGGACCACCATTGTCTTCAATGTCTTCACACATTTTTAGGGGTCATCTCTGGTAGGTAAACTGAATCAATGAGGGAATACTACATGTGTTATCCTGCAATTCTCACAAACACATTAGTCCCTCAACCACATTTGTCGTCAATACTCCAAACCCAACTAGGGGTGGCACTAGATGCACTTGCAATTCTAAGTAATAATTTCTCTCGAGAGGTCATGATTGGGGCATGAATATAACATTGACTTAAGCCTCCCCCAAGCTAGAGCGATACTTTCTCCTTCACGAGGCCAAAAATTATATATATAATTCCGATCACGATGAACTAGATGCATAGGATAATTTTTTTGATGAAATTCCAATTTCAATCGATTCCAATTCCAAGATCCAATATCATCGCATAGCCTATACCATTGAATGCCTTTCCCTTCAAAGATGAAGGGAAAACCTTCTTCTTAGCTTCATCTTCAGGCAGACCTGCAAGCTTAAACAATCCACAAATTTCATCCACATATATCAAGTGCATATCAGGATGTTCGGTTCCATCTCCTGCATAGGGATTAGCTAGCAGTTGTTCTACCATACCCGAAGAAATTTCATATTCAATATTTTCAGTAGGTGCAGTAGGTTGAGGGGCAACTAATTGTGGTTCCGATCGATGTGAAGATACCCCGAACAAACCCCTCAAAGGATTGTTTTCCATAGTAACAAGTGACAACAAATTTTAGCACATAGTAATAATGTTTCCTTATCAATTTCCACTTACCAAAAGCACTTCACTCCCCGGAAATAGCGCCAAAAAATAGCCTTGATGACCCACAAGTATATGGGGTCAATTTTAGCCTTTTCGATAAGTAAGAGTGTTGAACCCAACAAGGAGCAGAAGGAAATGACAAGTGGTTTTCAGCAAGGTAATGTCTGCAAGTGCTAAAATTGTAAGTAAAAGTGTAGTTTGATAGCAAGATAATTTGTAACGAGCAAGTAACGGTAGTAGTAAAAAAAGTGCAGCAAGTTATCCCAATCCTTTTGAGTCAAAGGACAGGGCAAAATGGTTTCTTATGATAAGCAAAGTGTTCTTGAGGGTACACGGGAATTTCATCTAGTCACTTTCATCATGTTGGCTTAATTTGTGTTCTCTACTTTGATAATTTGGTATGTGGGTGGACCGGTGCTTAGGTGATGTTCTTACTTGAACAAACCTCCTACTTATGATTAACCCCCTCACAAGCATCCGCAACTACGAGAAAAGTATTAAGAATAAATTCTAACCATAGCATTAAACTTTTGGATCCAATCGGTCCCTTACGGAATATCGCATAAACTTGGGTTTAAGCTTCTGTCACTCTCGCAACCCATCATCTAATAACTACTCCACAATGCATTCCCTTAGGCCCAAATATGGTGAAGTGTCATGTAATCGACGTTCACATGACATCACTAAGGGAATCACAACATACATATCATCAAAATATCGAACACATATCAAGTTCACATGATTACTTGCAACATGATTTCTCCCATGACCTCAACAAAAGTAACTACTCACAAATGATAATCATGCTCAAGATTAGAGGGGTATTAAATAGTATAATGGATTCGAACATATAATCTTCCACCAAATAAACCATATAGTAATCAACTACAGGATGTAATCAACACTACTGGTCACCCACAAGCACCAATCTATAGTTCTGATACAAAGATTGAACACAAGAGATGAACTAGGGTTTGAGAGGAGTTAGTGCTATTGAATATGTTGATGGAGATAGCCCTCCCGAAGATGGGAGAGTTGTTGGTGATGATGATGACGATGATTTCCCCCTCCGGGAGGGAAGTTCCCCCGGCGGAATCGCTCACTTGAGGGCGAAAGTGCTCCTGCCCAGGTTCCGCCTTGAGACGGCGGCGCTTCGTCCCGAAAGTCCTCTCCTAATTTTTGCTAGGTCAAAATGACTTATGTACCAAAGGGGGGCACCAGAGGTGGGCCTGGATGAGCACAACCCACCAGGGCGCGCTTGGGGACCCAGGAGTGCCCTGGTGTCTTGTGCTCACCAAGGTGGCCCCCTCCGGTGGTTATTTGCTCCATTATTTCTTATTTGTTCCATAAAAAATCCTCGTGAAGTTTCAGCTCATTTGGAGTTGTGAAGAATAGGTAGCCTAACATAGCTTTTTCAAGTCCAGATTTCCAGCTGCCAGAATTCTCCCCTCTTGTGTGTACCTTGCATATTATGAGAGAAAAGGCATTAGAATTACTCCAAAAAGCATTATTATGCAATAAAAAACATAAATAACAGTAGGTAAACATGATGCAAAATGGACGTATCAATGCCGAGCTGGAGCAGGCAGCCCAAGAGCAGGCCACATAGCGAAGGCGCCTGGAGAAGCTGAAGGAGGAAGTGGAGGCAAGTCGGGCGTCCCACACCAAGCATGTCTCCAAGGAGACGGACCAGCTGGAGGCCAGGGAGAAGACCCTTGCCGCGGCCGAGAAGGCCGGGCACGATGCCTTCGCTTCCTTCGAGCTGAAGTCCCACGCGACGCTTTCCTCCCTTTACGGGGAGGGGTACGATGAGCCGCTGGTGACCTCGAACGGTGGCCTTCCCGGTCTTCTCGCCAAGCTTGTCGAGGAACTCGAGAACATCGCCGCCGCGATAGGCTCGATGGTGGAAGGGGAGTGTCGCGCGCTCTTCACTGCGGCCGCGACGTGTGTCCTCAGCCACCTCCATCTCCGGCACCCCAACCTGGACCTTAGCACGCTGCTAGAGCCGGTGGCGCCTGGGTCTCTAGTTGCTGCTGCCGAAGCCGTGAAGGAGCAAGTGGAGGCCCTGGTGGTGAAGTTCCGCTGCATCGACCTTGAGGCCGCGGCGACCGCGGCCGGCGGTGAAGGAGACAATGGCACCGTCGAGGACGCGCTCCCAAAGGTGGCTGGTGGCAGCAAGCAAGGCTAAAGGCAGTGCTTCCCAGCTTTATCCTGCAACATTTACCGTGCCTCGTGGAGGCGTAAGAACTTCTGCTTTGAATTTGTTGGACATTATGTTTTGTAATAATTTGCTAGGATTCTGCGATTTCCTTTCTGTGTTCGATTTCCTTCTGTTTGCCTTTAGTGTTCTACGTCGGCAGGGCCCGGCCCCGCGCATACCTCAACTGTCGTTGGGGCGTCCGGATCGCCAGGACGAGACCAAGGGATGAGGGGCTACGTGACTAGTGAGGCCCCTGAGTCGCGATGCTCAGGGGTCTCCCTTGACGTACGAACGGTCCCGTAAAGGAAATGTAAGCAGCGTCTGGGTTAATCCGGAATCCTCGTACCTTTCTTCGCCATCTTTTGCCTGGGAGGGTCGCGAGAAGACCAGGTCCGAAGGACCTGGTAGGGTGGCATGCGCCAGGCGTGACCTGGGCGCAGCCCCATGCCCAGCCCCCTTGCGTGGCTCTCCCGGGGAAAAGGTGGCGTAGTGGGGTCGAACAATGAGCCCCAGGGGCTCTCCTGAGGTTAGTGCAGCCTCTAGGGTGCCCCTAGTTGTTTATCATCAGCGCGGAGCATGACGCTTCCACTCTTGCATGGGCATAGCCGCTCCCCGACTGTGTCGTCCGCCAGCACGGAGCATGGGGCTTCCACTGGTGCGTGGGTGGGAGCTCCCTCTGAGGGGAGACTCCGGGGCGTGTACATCCCGTCCTGGCACGTGGCTTGCACGGCAGGACAAGAGGAGGTGTATATGGGCACCCGCAAGCTAGCGAGGGACTCACAGGGACCTACCTCAAGGCGGGTTGCACCCGTGTTGGTTGGGATGCTCGTGGAAATCCTGCGAGATGGTCAGGTCATCTGCGCCGAGTGAATCTCCGGAGGATATTGCATGAGAAGGCCAAACAACAGTGACTCCAGGAGGCGACGTGAACGGGACCTGCCCGCCAGACAGAGCTCAGCCACTGGATTTGTCTACGCTGCAGGGACGGACCCGAGCACAGCCGCTGTGCCCAGTCTTCTCATGCATCGATCCTAAAGAAAGACAACCGGCGCGCGGCTCCCGCGGTGGCGAGGCACCGTGCCACACACCCTAACTTATCCGCTCACGATTAGCTTATGTGAGAACAAGGCACCAAGGGCCATGGGAGGTGACATACACGGGGCTGGCCCGCGAGATAGAGCTTGGCCACTTGGATTTAACGACGCTGCAGGGACGGACCCGAGCACAGACGTTGTGGCGCCAGTCCTTAATCATGAGGTGGTCGTTGGCGGGTTCGTAAGGGCGCATGACGTTCATGGCGGCGAAGCACCGGACATGCAGGTAATAATATAAAGCAACTCATGAAAGGGTGAAGCCAGTTCTGATAGATATGCAAAATGATACATGCTGAAGGGTGGACCCATACAGCTTGAGGATAATGCAACCCGAGGGGCGTCCTCAACTGAACAAACTAAAAAGTCACCTGGCACCATTGGGGTAGGAGTGTTGAAGTAGCTGGAGATGCGCGCCATAGAAGTTGCTCCTCATGAGCCAGCAGGCTCCTGACCCTCGGGGGGCTCTGGAGGCTCTAGCTTCTCCTTCGTCAGGATTGCCTGGTGTGTGGCGTCGTGAGACGCCAAGACGCCTTGCATGCAGCGCTGGAGAGAGACAGCCTCGCCCGGCAGGCCGAACGGCATGCAGACGTAGCTGTGAGGGTGGCCTCCACATCAGCCAACACATGACGGCCAGAAGAGCTCCTAGGAAGCAGCCTTGTTGAGGCCCGAGATGTTGACACAGACGCGCAGCTCGTCACTCATGTCCTGGGTGGCAGCTGCACTGAGCGACGCGGGTTGGCGCTCACCGTGCATGGCCCGCACCTACTGAAGATCCACGATTGCTCTGGTGATGAACTCCTGCGCACTTGGTGCTTCGCGCCTTGTGCCTTGCTCCCAGAAGCGCGCATTGAAGCACGCCTCCACATGGTGCCCGAATGCCTCCCTCATGACACTGGCCAGGTCAGAGGCCCTAAAGAGGAGAGCCCCCGAGGCCAACCTAAGGGGGGCGTCGGGCTCGCCTTCCTATGCGAGAGAGAAAGGCACCCCAGCAAAGGGCACGGGGCTTGAAGCGCGGCCATCGGGTGCCCCAGCCTCCTGAGGGCCCCTGGGGAGGAGCTGCTTCTTCTTGGGGACGGCCTCAGGAGAATGGGTGGTGCCCTCGCCATCTGAGTTCTCGCCGCAGCGGCCTGGTAGGCGCGCTTGAGGGAGCACACCGCGTCCTTCTCTTCGAAGGCGACCGTGATGATGCCGCAGCTTCCTGGCATCTTGAGGACGTTATAGCCGTGGTGATTCGCTACCATGAACTTGGCGAGGGCTGGTTACCCGAGGATGGCGTTGTACGACAGGCGAATATGAGCGACGTCGAAGTCCATGAGCTCGGTGCAGTAGTTGTCGCGCTTGCCGAAGGTGACGGGGAGACGGATCTGCCCGACGGGGTGGGTAGAGCCGTCGGTCACTCCTGAGAATGGCTTGGTGGGCTGAAGCTAGTCATACGACATCTGGAGCCTGTCAAAAGTGTCAATGGAGAGGACATTGAGCCCAGCGCCACCATCGATGAGTGTCTTGGTGATGAGAACGTTGCTGATGATTGGTGAACAGAGCATCGGGAGCGCGCCTGAAGTGGTCACACACTTGAGCTGGTCCGAGGAGTCAAAGGTGATGGAGTACTTGGACCACCTGAGTGGACACGACGCCTCGAGCTTGGGGAGGGCCGCGTTCACCTCATGAGCGAACTACTTGAAGATGCAATGGGAGGCGGGGGCCTGAGCGCCTCCCAGGATGCAGGCGATTGCACAAGGCTCTTGGAAGCCCCCAACCAAGGTTGTGAGGATTGTGATTCTGTTATACGATTCTACGACTTTACAATCCAAACTAACCCCTATGATTCTACGATTTTAGTTCTTAGAATCCATGTTTCTATGATCCTGATAGTGAAGATTCTACGATTTGCGATCCTACAATCAAAGCTCCGATCTGATTCAAAATCACGATTTTGACAACCTTGCCCTAGCCCCATCGTCCTGGCGGTGGTCGTCGTTCCTTCTTGGCGGCGGGGCAACGGAGGGAGGCCAGCATTGCCCTAAGGGCGATCCTCACGAGGCTAGTCCCGCCATGGACCGTCACGAGGCTGGTCCTGCCAGCGGTCTTCATGAGGCTGGTCGCGCCAACCCTGACGGGGCCACGATTGTCCCAGCGGCCTCTGTCGCAGCCTCCTCCGCGATCGTAGCCACGATCATTGCGCTCGGGGCGGCGGACAAGGCGCCCGTCCTGAATGACCCTGAGCTCTTCGCAGTCGGTGTTGTGGCTGTACAGGTTGTGGAAGGCGGAGAACGGGCGGTTGCCTTTGGAAGACACAGGATGATCACAACCGTGCTTCATCTCGGGCTCGGCTGCGAGCACCGCCGGGCCCTTGCGCTTCACGTCCTTCGCCTTGGCCTTCTTGTCTTCTGGGTCAGCCTCTGGGAGCTCGAGGAGCGAGAGGCGGCCTTCTTCTGCCCTTGCGCACTTGGTCGCCATATTGAACATCTCTAGAGCTGAGCATAGGTCCTCGTGTATGGCGAGCTCTTCCTTCATCTTGACGTCCTGGACGCCATCAGTGAACGTTGAGATGATGGCCTCGTCCGACACCTTGGGGATCTTGAGATGAACGTTGGTGAAGCACTGGATGTATTTGTGCAAGATCTCCCCTGGTTGCTGCTTGATGCGATGCAGGTCGCCAGCAGCAGGAGCACGGTCGCGGGTGCCTTGGGAGTTGGCGATGAAACGCTCCCGTAGCTCATCCCAGGAGGAGATTGACCCTACCGGGAGGTTCAGGAGCCACGAGCGCGTACCATCCTTGAGATCCATGGGGAACCAGTTTGCCATGACCTTCTCGCCACCACTCGCCACCTCGATGCTCAGCTCGTAGAGCTAAAGGAACTCTGCCGGGTCGGGGCTGCCGTCGTAGCACGGAGGCAGATCCAGCTTGAACTTGCCGGGCCAGACGACACAATGAAGCTCCGGGATGAATGCTCGGCACCCCGCCATGGCCATGGGGGCCCGCCGCGGAGGGGGAGCTTGGTCTTGGCACCCACGTGCAACCGGCTTGGGCTGCACGCGGTCTTGACGCGGGGGCGCCGGGGGAGCTGGGAGCGCACGCGCCTCTCCCTGGGGCCGCTGCACAAACCGGCAGCTTTCTTCATCGCGCGCGGGCGCCCTGCGCGGCGGGTCGCGCTGAAGGGCCTCACGCCTTGACTCGGGGACGACATCTTGCCGGAGAGGAGGAAGATGCACGCCGTGAGCCACGTCGCCCTCCTGGGGCGGCGGGGGAGGCAGCGAACAAGACAGCGCAGGAGCTTCTCCAGCAACACTGACGAGCTCGGCAATGCGGTCCAGCCAGTCCTCGTAGAGGTCGTCGGCCGGACGGTAGCATAGAAGCTCACGCGCCATGAGCAGCGCCGACTGCGCGGTCGCTGGCCCGCGACGAGCATGGAAGACGAAGCAGTGGCCGGGGTCAGTGACGAAGTGGCGGTGCGGCCGTCGCGTCGCACGGAGGGCGGCAATGACGAGTCCTGCTGCTCGTGGTCTACTGGGCCGGCGGCGGCGTTGGCCACAGGAAATGGAGAGCGGCATGAAGCACCGTTGCCTGCGAGCACTGTCTAAGCTACACGCGCGGCGAGGGCTGCCCGGTGCTCAGCACGAAGTCGACGAGTGTCCACCATGGGAACAGCGGAGCGATGGTGAGACAACCGACGAAAGAGAGGCTTTGACACGCCCCCTACCTGGCGTGCCAAATGTCGGATTCCGGGCTCTGCAGACCCAAGAAAGGTTCGAACTCTGAGGAGTGTGCGAAGAACTCAACCTCTCCAGCCGATCGACTCGCTGCTCTCACGACCTAGCTCGATGAACGGGATGAAAATGGACACGGCAGTTTACCCGGGTTTGGGCCACCTTGCGGCGTAAAACCCTACTCCTGCTTTGTGGTGGATTAGCCTCGCGGGGGCTGAGGATGAACTAGTAGCTTCGGGGAGCTATCTCTCTGGGACTCGACCCTTTGCTATGGTGGTGGCTAGGCTATACTTATAGTGGCCTCGGTCCTCTTCCCCAAAACTTAGGCGGGAAGGGATCCCACAGTATCCAATTTGAAAGGGGACAACTAGTACATCTTACCCTGACAAAAGGTGGACTTTGCTTGCAAAGCTTCTGATCGTGACGTCGTGGTGGGCTCGACGATGACATCCATCCTGTCGCTTTGGTGGTCTTGGTCTTGTTGCACGCAAACGGTAACCTTTGGTTGATTCCTTAGGACTCTGCACCTGCGCTTGCCTCCCTAGCACCAAAGAGGAAACCTGCCGCTCTGCGCCCGCTGGCGCACGCCTGGCCTAGGTCGTCATGGCTGGAGTCACCTCAGCCTCATGAGGTGAGTGCTTGCATAGAAATCTCCGCTCCTCAGGAGGCCACCTGGGGAGGCTGCTCCTTTAAGAGGTCTTGATGTCGTCCACCTCATGAGGCTTGGCCCCTCGCGAGGGTCTTGACTTGTCGATGCTGAAGATGGGTCGTACCAGGCCATCGATGGAGCCACGCCGTGGGCTGCAGGCAGGCAAGTCTGTGTACCCTGGTTCCTAGAACGCCGACACGCATA
Organism: Triticum aestivum; assembly: GCF_018294505.1. Classification (NCBI taxonomy): domain Eukaryota; kingdom Viridiplantae; phylum Streptophyta; class Magnoliopsida; order Poales; family Poaceae; genus Triticum; species Triticum aestivum. Next base: position 208,107,725 of record NC_057798.1, read on the forward strand.
CTTCGCTATATCCGTGGCACGCCGACCTATGGTCTTCAGCAGCGTACCTCCGCCTCCACCGAGCTACTTGCATACACATATGCGGACTAGACCGTCTACCTCGACACACAACAATTGACGTCCGACTATTGTGTATTCTTTGGCGACTCGCTCATCTCATGGTCCTTTAAGTGACAGCCCATCGTGTCCCGCTCGAACGACGGAGCCGAACACCGTGTGATGGCCAACATTATAGCTGAGACATGTTGGCTACGTCACCTTCTTGTCGAGCTTTGGGTCCCCGTTCCCAAGGCTACGGTGGTTTTTCGTGACAATGTTTAGTCCACCTATCTCGCTGCCAATCCGGCGCATCATAGACGCACCAAGCACATTGAGCTGGATGTTCACTTCGTGCTCGAGAAGGTTCAGTTGGGTGAGCTTCGTGACTTCATGTACCCACCACTCAATAGTTTGTCGGCATCATGACCAAAGGATTGCCAAGCGCTGCATTCCAGGAGTTCCCTTCTAGTCTTTGCCTCACCGATGCTTAGACTGCGGGAGCAGGGGGTGTTCAACATGGCATATCTGTGCATATCTCCCGATTGATCTCTCTCTTATCTCTAGTCATGTATATCTTACTTCTAGATATTTGATAGGGTTAGTTGGCTTGTCACACAAGACATCTCCTGTATATATTGCAAAAGACTCTTGGAATACAATTGAGTTGCATCCAATACCTTCTCTACACAGACGACCCAGAACTTTACTTGTCTTGTCACAAACGAGGCACAACACACCTATCTCGGACGTCGTGGTTGGAGAGACCTTGCAGATGCCTACGGGGTGGAAGTTGGGGAGAGAGCTACATTCTACCTCGAGTGTGATCGTGAGGAGATCATGATCTACTACAAGCTTACTGGCAGCTCTGGTTCACTTACTCCAGACTACTACTCCGGCAGCCAAGGAGTCTATTTAGTAGGCATGCACGACACCTACTCGTATTATGCTAGCATCTGATCTAGTTGAACTTTTGTTGAACATGTGTTACAAATGCCTGCTATGTTAATTAGTACTTTGTGGAACTTAAATGTTGTCATTTGCCTCCACTTAGTATTGTCAAACTTGATTTTATTGTTGTTATTAAGTGAATTATGTTGTCAAAATTAGTTGGGAAAGCATTGTTGTATAACTTTCTACGTGAAAATCATATTGATGGCGTGACGCCAACATAACATGTCCCTGGTGATGAATATTACTGATGCAGTGATACATGTTGTACACCATCAATAATAATGCCGGGTTTCAAAGACACCACTAATTTTTAAATTTTTATCAATGACGTCTGGTGGCATTGGCACTTTTTTCACTACTAGTGTGCCAGGGAGCAGTTTTGCGTCCGGCTAAGAGCATCTCCAATAGCATGTGTATATTTGAATGTCTATATATTCATATAGACAATGGTCAAAAAAGATTCTCTCGTATACACATCCAGTTTTGCATCAGAACATCTATATACAGGGACCATGACAGGTGGGCCGTTGCTGGAGAGAGGAAGAAATCATGACTACAGCTGAGTTTAGACAACGCCTTCACATTGTCTAGGCGTGGACATTGTCGAGGTCGATTTAGAGGATGTGTATATTTGGACGACCATATAGACAAGCTGTTGAACGCCTGTTTTAGGCTCACGTCGTGGAAAACGAGTATAGACATCCATATAGACAAGCTATTGGAGATGCTCTAATCGTCTTGCAGTGGCCCCTCGTGTGAGTTCTGAAGTGTCGTCTCCAGTCTCTCCGCCAGTCAAAGAAAAAGAAAAATCAGTCCGTCGGACGCCATCCCTAGCCACCGCACCGCCATGTCCGCCGCCGCCGCGCTCCGTCCAACCGAGCCGTTCCCTCTGCCGAGCGGCCTATCCCTCGCGCGGCGCCTGAAGCTGCTCCTCTCCTTCTCCCGCGTCGACCTCTCGGTGAGCCCCGTCGACGAGTGGCAGCTCAAGTCCGCGCTCCTCGCCTTCCTCCGCAACCCGCCGCTCTCGCTCTCCCTCCTCCAAGACTCCGACCTGTCCGTCAGCCGCCTCCCGGACCTGCAGAAGCGCCGTCGGGACGATCCCGTCGCCTCCGGCATCCTGTACGTCCGCGATCTCTCCTTCCTCCGCCCAAGCAACCGCACAGGAGACGACGAAGCCGAGAAGATGACCCCAGAGCAGGAGGAGAAGAAGTACTCACAGTGGCGGAGCTCCCTGGTCGAGAAGCTAGATGGCATCGAGCTCAACCTTAAGGGGGTTATGTACCGGATGAGTGTCGAGATCCCCGCCTCAGATGACTTCACGGAGATGAAGAAGTCATGGGAGGATTTTTACGCCTCCGAGCTCTTTAGTACTAGTATGGGCTGGTTCTTGTATTGGCTATTCTTGGTTTGATTTGCTACTAGGTGAACTTGATCGATGCTTGCTCGTTTCAGGGAATCCGGTGAGGAAGATAGCAAAAAGACCAGACACAATTCTTGTGAGAGGTGTGCCATCGAGGTGGTTTGCAGAGACGAGGATATCGTCGAAGGCATCCACATTGGTCACCCACACTATCTTCTCAGCTCTTGGTAAAATAAGGTGCAGTCTGGTGTTCGTGACGCATGTTTGGTTCATTATCTACCATCAATTTTTGTGCCTATGGCCTACAACCCTACAAGCCAAAGGATTAATGCCACAAAACTGGAAACTGCTAAGGCTTAAAGACACCTACACTAACTTTATACTCATGCTACCTTATATCTTTAATAGAAACATTGGACTACTATTTGTTCATCTCAGTGGCTTCTGATTTGTTTGTAAGTACATAATTATTCTCATGCGCCTTGTTTTGTCCCCAAACTGGACACATAGTTATTGAACTGTGAATAGAGAGAATTGTTAACATTGGAAGACTCCTTAATACAGTATATGTTTTCTAATATGACACCATTCATGTATAACCTCCATAATTTTCTCATCTTGCTTTCTATCTGATTATTATAGATTATGGTTCGAGTCTCCAAGACCAAGATAACTTGTGCGCATAAAACCAGTAACAACTAGTACTAAGAATTCATTGCAAAAAGCTTCTTTTTGGCAATAATAAGCAATTTTGGGAATCAAAATGTGAAACAATATATCTTTGGAACCATTCTTCATTTGTACAGTTGTGCGCGTGAAATCCATACCACACAAAGGGCACAGGCTGCAATATCCAAACATGATCAGATAACCAGACATTATTTAGTATTGTAATAAATTCATTGCACTCACTCTGACTAGTCAGGCTGTGACTGTTATATTTTTGTTTAGTTTTACCTCCTGACACACATGTTACAACTTAGAAAAAATCTAATAAAAAAAAATCCCTTATGTTGTTTTTGGAGTGGCAACTGGCCATGCAAGAATATTACATGGGCTGATTTCATATTTCTCCCTAAACTACATGCGAGTAGGGCGGAAGCCCATGGGTCCGGGTCCCTGGCTTACCGTGTGAAGGAAATCTGAACAATCCTGGCCGTTGGGTATCTTGTGTGTTTGCTGTAGATAAGTGGCAGATGTCACGGTATGAAAAAAAATCAATGATTGACATTGTTTCTTCATTATTCGTGTGGGAAAAAAAAATCCAGACCAAATTAAGATATGATGCACTATATAGCATTCCAGATATTGCTTTGAAACTTCATTGTTAAATTCTGGCTTCATTAAGTTCATCATGGCTAATTGGATTTGCCTTAGGCCATGATCTGAGTTTTTAATTGATGTCCTGTAATTTGCTTCATTAGAATTGCGATAAACATATTCTCCATTTAATATTTTATATTTGATCCATATCGCTTCAGAAATTTCTTACTAGCTCATAAGGCAGCGTGAATATTTGTGCCCTCTAGATGTTTGGTTGACTGTTGTTACCTCTCCCTAAACTTATGGTACACAATCATTTTCTTTGACATCTCCCTCCAATTGACAGGACCTTAAATATTTCTAATGATGATGAATTGGAAGAAAAAAAAGATGAGACTAATAAGGGTCTTATATCTGGACTCAATTGTAAGGTGTGGGTGCAATTTGAGAGTTATGATGATTTCCACAATGCAATGAAGGCATTATGTGGACGGTCATTAGAGAAGGTAAAGTTTGCATATTCTATTACTTGTTTCACCCTTCACGCCTATTAGTAGAAGCAGACATAACACAACAACATGACAAGATCTACTTCACTCTATTTATAAGAAATCCATATTTATCACCGCGCAGCTGATATTTTAGAACTGCCTATTGGAAATGGTAATATATGGACGTAGAGAATACATCTTTCCTATTCATGTGTGTTATCTTCACCTCTAAGGGTGGCAGTTTTTATCTACTTGTGTGACTTTTTTACCTATTTGTGGTTTGTCTAGTTACTGTCTCATCTAGTGAATCCTATGGTGAACTTATATGGTCCAATAACGTCTAAGTTTGTGCGAGAATACAAAACCAGTTGAGCCGCGTATATGCGAGTTGTGTGCGGATAAAGCCACTGCTTGGCAAAACTTATAGGATTTTTACTCATGAAATGTGTGGACCCTAATGGAGTGAGCCACAAGGAATAACATTGTGAACTCTACATATTTTACTAATCATTGTCAGAAGCACTTGAAATGGTATTACTTATATGCTAAGTCACGCCAAATCCTTGTGTTGGTATGGCAGAGTACCTTTTCTCTTTTAGTGGACTTCTGTTATATAGTGACATGGCCCAGTTGATATCTGTCATACTGGGAACTATGGTGTAAAGAAGGGATAACAATAATCAGGAGTACTCCCAACACACTTGAATTACGCACATAAGCAAATATCTTGCATTCTACAGCCCAAAAACCTGTCTTCGACCAGTGCATTAAACTCCAGGAAACAGATGTGGTCTGTACAGAAGGCCTTTCCAATACATAATGGCTTGAAACATCCTGCATTTAGAGCTGAAAACATGTCATGTTCTAGTGCATTAACATCCACAAGAAACTGAAATGTGTTAAAATTGACCTTGAACCCACTGCTCAATGTACTTGACCCCATAGGTGGCCCTGTCCTTATGTACATTGGCGATCAATAGCAATTCTAGCCATACCTCCATAGATGCAGTCATGCAGCCTGTTTTAGTTCTTGTTAGGCCCTGCCATCATTGGCAGCTGTTGCGGCCCTTTTTCCTTTGCTGTTACACCTTCTTGAAGAGGCAAGAGACGTCAAGGTTGCGGGGGAGCATCATGTGGCTGTCCTGAAGTATTTGTAAGATCATGGAAGATGCCCCAACAATGTTACAAATATCACACCCTCCTTTGACGATACAGTTTTGAGTGACAACGTGATGGGCCAGTCGAAGGGTGCTACCAGTGTTGGAAGCTCAGCGTCCATGTCAAGATCCTAGAAACCATCACCAAACTGTGCCACAAGCCCACAACAGCATGTATGGACTGCCCTAACATATGCAATCTTACATGTCCTCTAGGACTGCTGCTCGTCATACCATTGCCACGACTTTGATGCCTCTTGCTTCTCGTAAAAGATGTACCCCCTCCTTCCCAAATTCTTAGGCGTCTAAGCTTTTCCAAAAAATCCCGAGATGTAAGGCGTATTAGCTGTTAGCCTGCACTATTTTCTCTCTCTTGTGCTTAGTTACTTGGGAACGATCGTTAATTGTGGATAGGTCAAACATTGCAGTTATAGAACTGGCACGTGGTGCGCTATATGGACCTGACCCGCTATTGTTTTCATGGGTCAGTCAACCACGTTTGTTAGGATATCGTGGAGGAATCGTTAATAACCGTGTGTGCCAGTAACAATCAGCCATGCGCTAATATTCGTGCCAAAAACTTATTCGCCTTAGATAATGGGAAGGAGGGAGTACCATACAAGGGAAAATGAATTTTCAAGGCGGCGGTGAGCCCCGCTTGAGAACTGTAACAGGTGCTCTACTAGCTCCCTGTAGAGATATTAGGGAAATTGCCACTGCTCACTGCTGTGATTGCACACAAGGGTCACGTTTGATGCGGTGTCTAGTACTCTAGTGCACTAATGCATGACATGTTTTGAGCTCTGATGGAAGATATTCCCTCTAATATGTACCAGAAATGTTAGTAGATCTCACCTACAATGTGAGACGACTTGCACTTGATATTCGCTCATGTTTTCATTGTTTCTTTTATATTACATTAGTTGCCTGGCATGACATGATGTCCAATATTCTAATGGATTATGCCATTGTTCCGTGCTTTTTCATTGAATAAGAGAAGGAAATACCATTATAAATACTTTTGACATGATGATCATCAACTAAATAAGTAAAAGAAATGTAGAGTTTAGAGAGTATATTCCTTTGAACTCACTCCATCAATATTTTCTCAAGGGTCCACGCATTTTGAGAGAAATTTTCAGTGTTGCTAACGGATGGCTAGTACTGATGACATCTATCTTTGTACCCTAATCACTACACAATACAAATTAACGTCTAATGGGTGTTTGCGTTCTGTGTTAGACGGCATAATGGAAGCTGACTCATTTATTTTGTTTTTAAAGGAAGGATCACGGTTGAAAGTGAACTATGATGTGACTTGGGACAGGGAAGGTTTCTTCCGTAATGCACAATACGAGCCTGCACATAACAAACTAGAAGAAAGTGATGCACCGGTACATGGAAGGAAGAAACATTACACCTCGCGAATCGAGTCAGATCATAGGAAGAGATTCAGGGTAAGTTACCATGTCAAGTTTTATGGCTAAAGCTTTCAACTCTGATTTTGGTATGTCTCTGACTTCATGCTCCAGTACAACTGAAGCATTCCTGCATGGTTCCTGCCAAATATATTACCAGAATGTGGCTCGTATTCAAATTGGAAACGTGTGTAACATGAGGAACATTATTAGGCAGTGCTTCAATTCACATGCATACATGTTTCAATATTGATGAGGCAGTACAAACATTATTATTTAAATACTGCTACCTCTGTTCACTAATGTATAAGACATTCTGGCAGTTCAAACTGCCAAAATGTCTTACATTAGTGAACAGAGGTAGTATCAGGCAAATACCTGTTTAGAAGTTTAAAATGTAGATAGTTTGCCTCCACTTGCCCTGTATTAAAGAAACATGTGGAATTAATCATGTCTTCGAGTAAAATTGCCACCCCTGGTCCTAATTAGTCTTTTCAGGATAATGGAAGTTGTTGCTTTTGCTATTTCGGGTACATTTATAAACTGTCCATAATTTATTTGTTTCTTTTGAAATTTCTTTAGGAAAAAATCTGTTTTCTTTCTTGGCTAGTCTGATAGTAATGGGAATTTTCCGGCACTTGTCTTGTAATTTTATTAATCCATTCCTCTGTTCTGTACAATGTATTCCTTTTTCTGGCTTACTATGCTTACCATTTCTATTTTCTAACATCTATTCTTCCCAATGTGATTCAGGATTGATGGCGGAAAGGACATGATAGATTGCGAAATTACATGCCATAAGGAGAAGCAGAATTGGTTGTACTGTGCAGTCTGTCCCCTATTCGTTTTTTTTTGTCCCCTTTTACTTCTCATTAGTCTAACAGTAAAATCATTCCGGTCGAGTCGCTAATTTGCAGTTATTACTGCTATTGTGGTGGTACCTAGTTGATACCGAAGGATCGAGCTTAACTAAAATTAGTGTTTGCTTCAGTAAGAGTTTCGCCTTTAGCACCTCTACATCTGCTCATTTGATCAATCGCAAAACCCACTGCAGTTACGCTCCATTCTAGATGTGTCGAGTCCCAACTGTTTAATTATCTTAATGAAATTCATTTCTCAATCTTCTCCTTGGTTGTCAAAGCAAACATTGAACAATGAGTTTCTAGCAGACTGGTTAGGTGGCAAGAGAGTTTCCCCTCTCCCCCATGGCGGCACGGGCGGCGCCACACCCCAGCGCAACCTCCTCCCCTAGCTTCTCCTTCCCCTCTTGTTGCCGCCTATGGCATCCCTCGGGCAAAGCTCCTCTCGATCTGGTAGCAGCGGGATGTGGCGCTCAGTGAGGCGCCCCCAACAAGTAGGGGGCTCGGGTGATGGTTGTCGGCGTCGCGCTTCTTCGGCGCATGCGTTGTTTAGCTTTGAGGTGGTGGGAGACGGCGGTGGCGGGCCTGGGTTGTTGAGCTTAGTGCATCGAGTTATGGTTTTGTTTGATTGAGTTTTAGCATTTGCTACTCTTCCATACACACGAGAGTCGATAAGACCTCCCGTACTATGCGCGGGGGTGAGATTTAGTGTCAGGTGCTTCAGTTCTATTCAAGGCCTCAATGGTGAGGATTGCAACTCCAAGGTGCTCGTCCTTAGAGGCACGTGCACAAAGACTTCCCGGCTGTCATCGAGCTCCGGTAGGGGAGTGGCGACATTGGCGCGTCGGCGGCTCGTTCTGACGGCGCTAGTAGTCGTTCACTGGTCTTAGAATCTTGATGTAATTTTTATTATGTTTGAGATGCTTTGAACTTTCGGTGAATTTTGGTAATATATTTGGATTATTTTTGCAAAAAAAAAGCACTTCATCTTATACCCGCATTTCATATTGCATATCTCATATTCTTGTTTATTGTTCGATTGCATACATGAATTGATCTCTGTGATCAGGTTGACTATGTTTCCAACACCATCAATAACCATATGAGAGTTGGTTTAGGGATTGCTAAGGTGCACCACCGAGTAATCGATGTAGTCGTGTCGTTAAAGCCTTCTTCAACAAAATCAAAAACTATCAACCTTGCCCGTCATAATTAGCAAGGAAATAGGAAGTGTAGCTTTTGTACTCATGATGAGACAACCAAAAACATCTTTTCGGGTGTAAGCTTGTGAGTTCTAGATGGTTAATCATCCAAATAGCTTTCAATTTATATTCGACCACAAATGTTATCAACATTTTTTATTATGTACTCCAAAATGGCAAAAGATCTTACATCCGAAAATTATAAAACTAAAACGCACAATACAAAGTAGAAAGAGCTCAGGAAAACCTCAGACAGCCGAAATAGACTAGAAGGGCGGGCAGTGGGCGCAACAATGCGCCGTTTATGTTCTTGGGGTTATACATGTTTTATTTTTACATGGTCATTTCTTTAAGTTGTGAAAATTATTTATGTGCTAGTTGGTTTGGCGTGTGGGGGAAACAATGGAGTGTGTTCTTTTAATCCAAGATGCTATATCTACAGACAAACTTTACAAAATTATGGTTACATATGGATATGTCAATTTATGGTTGGAGATTAGGAGAAGATTGGCCCAGTGGTGAAAATCAGGGAAGTGATTGATGGGAGCAAATTGTCCGTGAGTGCATCATTTTCTTTTTCTATTGTGGTATTTGGGTGGGTCTTATTGACTGTGTGATTGGAGGGTGTGTTTTACTGAATACAAATACATGAGAAAGTTACCTATGTTGCTGGCCGCGTGTATCATGTTGGTGTTAAATGTGTCATCCGCGATATTTTCCTTTTGTCAACTAAGGCCGGCACCACCGGACTTACCAAGGGACCCATTCATCGAGAGATCTCAACACGAAGCCCAGGTCAACGACCCAATCAATCGTGTAACCAGTCTAAATTGGAGATCTCAGTTGAATAAGGGGGTTTAATGAAGTTAGAGATTTCATTGCCACAACCAAGGATTGACCGAGTCAAAATCAAGGCATAAAGATTGTATACCTCAATCAAATGGGTGACTTCCAAAATTAGGGAGCATGGTGTATTAAAATAATTGAATGAGAGAGCTCCTCGTGAAATTGTTGACCTGGTCAATATTGGATGAGCCAATTCTAAATTCGAGACCTCAATTGATTGTGAGACCTTAAAAACTAAGGAGCTTAGTGTTATAGTACTAGGAAAGCCTGACCGTCAAGAATAAATAGGAACCTAAATTCACCTCCATGAGGAGTTGAACTTGGGTGTTGGGTTTGTATATTCATTTCCCCAACCAGTTAAACTAGGTTCTTATAATGTAAATAAGATGTAACTATAAAGTAAAAATTGTATTAGCAAAGCATATAATTTTTCATTTGTACACACAAACATCTTTTGAGATACTAATAAGTTTGTATAAGTTATATACGCGTTGAATCTATTTTATGCACTACGGTTCAACTGAGTGTACATGTCTCAAAGAGAGAGAAAAGGCAAAAAGTACACGCACCAAACATGACCGGGAAATATTGGTACACCATGTCTCCGTCGATCCCCTTCTGCTGTCTCCTGAGCAAAGACAAATTTCACCACCTCCAGATTGTCACATTGATCGAAATACTCGCAGCCAGCAGGTGGTGTCGCTGCCGACTCACTTAACAGATTTGCTACTTCACATTTAGATGTGAGTACCTCACATCTAACTCCATCACTCTTCAATAAAAACTTTTTAAAATTCGTGCTACAGTATGTTGTTTTGTTTTGTTTCCTTGTGGGCTTCCGATCTTGTGTCTTGGGCTGTTTCTTTTTTGTCTAGAACCTGTCGTTGACAAAAGAGAACAACTGATTCTCAAAAAAAGAAAGAAAGAAAGAAAGAGAACAACTTAGTCAAAATCCTCATTTATCCACAGCGACTTCCATCTCTCTCATTGTTTTTCACAAGTTCGAAGAGAATTGTTAGTTTGTTTTTAGACTTATATACATGCTCTACAAACTAACATACGAATATATAAATGTATACTTGTATTATTTTGTCCATTTGAATTTTTTAACATCTTTCCAAATTTGTCAACATTTTTTAGACCGTGAATCTTTTTAAAATTGGCAATTTTATACATTTGTAAATATTTTTTTTTCTAATTCTTAAATTTATTTTGTTTACGTGTGTACTAATTTTCTCCCGGTTGCTACTCCGTCCTCGACATCCAAGCATCGTTCGACCCATTTTTGTTTTAGTTGCAAGTCCGTCCTCGATACGCTACTCATCCCGTTCATTTTTTTTCTAGTTGCAAGTCCGTCCGTGACATGCAACCGGGTGATCTTTGACCTAGTTGCAAGTTCATTCTTGACTCGTAACTAGGGCTCGATCCATTTTTATCTGAGTTGCAAGTCCAGCCTTGACGCACAACTAGAATCCGACTTTTTTTTGTCCCAGTTGCATGTCCACCCTCAACCTGTAACTCGTCTGTGATCCTTTTTTGCCCGGCTTGCAAGCATATCATCAACTCGCAACTGGAGTCTGATATTTTTTTTGTCTCGGTTGCATGTCCACCTACATCTTGCAACTAGCCAGTGACCTTCTTTTGCCCCACTTGCAAGGATACCATCGACTCGCAACCGGAGTTTGACTTTTTTTTGTCGCGGTTGCATGTCCACCCCCAACTCGCAACTGGCCATTGACCCCTTTTTGCCCAACTTGCAAGCATACCATCGACTCACAACCAGAGTCTGATTTTTTTGTCCCGATTGCATGTCCACCCGCAACTCGCAACGGGCCAGGGACCCTCTTTTGCCCCACTTGCAAGCATACCATCGACTTGCAATTGGAGTCTGACTTTTTTTGTCCCGGTTGCATGTCCACCCTCAACTCGCAACTGGCCATTGACCCTCTTTTGCCCCACTTGCAAGCATACAATCGACTCGCAACTGGAGTCTGACTTTTTTTTGTCCCGGTTGCATGTCCATCCTCCACTCGCAACTGGCCATTGACCCTCTTCTGCCCCACTTGCAAGCATACCATCGACTTGTAACTGGAGCCCAACTTTTTGTCCTGGTTGCATGTCCACCCTCAACTCGCAACTAGCATGTGATCCTTTTTCGCCCCACTTGCAAGCATACCATCGACTCGCAACTGGTGTCTGATTTTTTTGTCCCAGTTGCATGTCCACCTTCAAATCGTGTGGCATCTTAGACATGCGTTCACATGTCCTGTGTGGCATAATCAGGAGGCAACACACATGGGTTATATGTGGGTGTCGGTGTCAAAACCGAGGGATCTCGGGTAGGGGGTCCCGGACTGTGCGTCTAAGGCTAATGGTAACAGGAGGCGGGGGACACAATGTTTGCCCAGGTTTGGGCCCTCTCTATGGAGGTAATACCCTACTTCCTGCTTGATTGATCTTGATGAATATGAGTATTACAAGAGTTGATCTACCATGTGAGATCGTAATGGCTAAACCCTAGAAGCCTAGCCTATGAGATTATGATTGATGTTCTATGGACTAAACCCTCCGGTTTATATAGACACAGGAGGGGGCTAGGGTTACACAAAGTCGGTTACAGAGAAAGGAATCTACATATACGAATCGCCAAGCTTGCCTTCCACGCAAAGGAGAGTCCGGTCATGGGACGAAGTCTTCTATCTTGTATATTCATAGTCTAACAGTCCGGCCCACGTATATAGTCCGGCTATCCGAGGACCCCTTAATCCAGGACTCCCTCAGTAGCCCCCGAAACAGGCTTCAATGACGATGAGTCCGACACGCAGATTGTCTTAGGCATTGCAAGGCGGGTTCCTTCTCCGAATACTTCAAAGTACCTGACTTAAATAGCAGTATCCGGCTATCCATTTAATGTCGCGCTCATCGGCTTCTGCACCTTCATGATTCCAACTTCCACGTGTCGAGCGAATACGAGAGGTCGGGGCATTTTTGCATTTACCACCCTGACCATGTGAGAAAATTGTCTATTTAAAGAGACAGGGATCTTCAGATCTAATCCACACCATTTCCCCCAAATGAGGAATCCTCGGAGCTTGCCTGCAGAAACCACCCCAACATGGCTAGCGCTCCCAGCTCTTCCTCCCGCCCTCATGGCCCCAAACAGGGTGATTGGGAAAAGTGTTCCGTATCCCACGACCAACTGGTGAAGCTGCAGACCCAGGAATTTCTTTCCCCCCGGCAGATCTAGTCCCCGTTCGAGCCGTATTGGCTTCCTTCGACGGCGGGGAGCAGGCGGAGAAGTTCCCCAACCCATCCAGGGGGAACAAGTATGCTTTGTTCCCTACTTGTTGAGAGGCGTCGGATTTCCAATCCATCCGTTCCTCCGAGGGCTTCTGGAGTACTATGGCCTCCAACTGCACAACTTCACACCTGCCTCCATCCTACATATTTGGGTTACGTTGCTCTTTGCGAGCTATTTCTGGGTTGCGAGGCTCATTTTGAGTTATGTAAGAAGTTGTTTTGCCTCGTCCCTCGCAATCAAGAGGGATCAATATTCCAAGTGGGCAGAGCCGAGATATGGCGCATCGCCGGGACCGGATACCTATCCGGCACGCCGAAGAAGGCATCCGAATAATGGCCTTCTGAATGGTTCTATGTTGAGGACGTCTCCCTTCCCGACCCAATCCGAAGGGGCCTTTCTGAATTTTCGAGCGCTCCATTGAAGAAGCGCCTCAACTTGTGTCCTCAGAGCCTCAGGGAGGAAGATAGCACGGAAGTCCACCAATTGATGAGCAAGATAAAAACGCTTGCTCAATTCGGATTGTCAATAGTCAAGGTTATGGCGATATCCATAATGCGAGGGGTTCAGCCACTCCAATACCGAGGGCACCCTATGTGGCACTTCAATGGAGAAGACAATGCCACCCGCTACGGTCGGAAGGGTCCGGACACTGCCGCTGCTTTGGCAAAAATACTGTCTGGATTATACAAAGGGGAGAAGGAGGAGTTCATCCGCATCAAGCCCAGAGATGGATTTTCCATGTACAACCCTCCCAGCTGGGTGAGTTTCCATCCCACTACTCTACTCCATTCATTCCCTGAGTCCTTTTTCATAAATATTAATCCGTCCATTTGTAACAGGAATGGCGAAAAATTACCAGGGAGATCCACAACCCCGCACCACAGCCCGAGGACCACAACTGGTCCCTTGATCCCGGATTCAAAGAGGATCCGAATATATTCGTGGAGCTCAGGGAAGGGGTGTTTTACCAGGCGAGTTGTGATGGCACCGAAGTGGCCATCTTTGCTGACTATCCCGGCCTTCTCCCTGCGTCACATGTAAGTAATCAGGAGATTTGTCCTTTGAGAGAATTTCCTCTTTCCGCCTTACCCACCGCACTATATTATGCTCTAAAGGGGAGGCGATCGGCGTGCCATGCTGCACCTGAGGCTACGTGCAAGAAGGCGGCGCCTACGACGGGCAAGCCTTCAAAGAGGAAGGCAAATAGAGATATGGCCGAGCCTTCATTGAAGAGGTATGGGTTTAAATATGCTCCATGGTTGTCATCTTAAAGTATGACACTATCCGTTGTGTCTTATCAGGAAAAACATTCGCCGGACTGTGTCCGGGGATCCTGCCGGTCATGCCTCTACTAGCCGGATTCTGGACCCTGTCTCGAGGACTGAGGCTAACGCGGAAGTGATACCGGATTGTCCTTCTGCGGAGGATTCAGATAAAGTATCTGTCACGAACTCCGAAGTGGAAAGCGGCATGAATCATCGGTGCCGGCGGGCCATTCTTCGCGACCCTGGTTTTTTAGAAGAGGCCTTCAACGCCTTCAACTCGGGTGATGCATACGTCCAAGCTACTCGGGATGGGCTTACCAGAGCCACAGACCAGTATTTGAAAGATATGCGGGTAAGTACACATTTGTGAAAAAAATGATAATCATATACCAGTAGCCCCCGAGACTTGAAACAGTTGGTACAACTGATTTAAGGATCGTTATATGACCAGGTGCTCACAGAGAAGAACAACCTGTTGTCTCAAGAGCTGAAAAAGTGTCAGGCCCAGCTGACTGCTGCTACCGCCGAACTGGAGAAATACAAGAAGGCGGCGTCTGGTAATGTTCCCCTCTATCGAGAAAACATAATCATATACCAGAAGTATTAATACATGTGTAAATCTTATGGCAGAGTCATTAGATCATTTGGAAGAGGCACCTGAAGTCGCACCAGTGGGAGGTCCAGGAGCTCAAAGGCAATTGGCCGTGGGCGAACGTATACTGACACATGTCAGGGTGGAGAAGAACAAACTCCAAGAGGCCAACACTGAGCTGGGCGTGGAACTAAAAGACGTGCGTGCCCAGCCGGCTGACTCCGCGAAGGAGAATAGGAGGCTGCGAGGCGGCATATTTAGTATGTGTTCGGACTTACCTTTACATAGCTCGGCAAGGAAATAAACTGACAATAATTATGTCTGTAGGTATTTTGACGGGCCGTCCCGAAGCGGAGGTGTCCGGATCATCGAGCGATCTGCTACAAGAGCTGTCACAAATGCACGAGCAAGCTCAGCAGGCGATGCAAAGTATTGCCAAGGCCTTATGGCCATCCGACTCCCCTCCAAGAAGTATGGAGGGGCTTGTACAACTATTCAAGGGAGCGCGGCGGCGCTTCCGATTATGGAAGATATCGGCCTGCCGGGAAGGTGCACAAGAGGCTTGGGCAATGGTGAAAACTCCGTATACCAAGCTCGACCCGAATCACATGGCCCGGGTCGGACCCGTAGGGTCAAATGGAGAAGAAATTCCTGTTAGTTTGGTATATGACCAGGTATGAGTAGCCGCCAAGTATTCCCAACAGGATTGCAGGCTAGATAGCCTGTTGGATGGCATAGAGGAAGAAGTGTTTGAGTCTAAGTGACTATGTACTTCATTTGACAAATTATGTCTCTAGATGAATTGTAAAACGATTGTCATGGCAGACCTTTTCGCTTCAACCTCTGGACTCGAAGGTGCGGATTGCTTCCGAATACCCACTCGGTAATGTAGACCGGGGTATGCGTGGAAACCAGGCGTAGGGGTCATAGTTGCTTGAACAGACAAGTATCCGGCTAGTTATGTTATATTACATTTCGATTGTAAGAAACTTCTTCCAGAGAGAATATTTCCGTTAAGGGTTCCTTTCCCTGGGTAAGCATGCATTAATGTGCATGTCCGAACTGTGTTTGAAAAAACCACATCATACATAACATCCGGGGGTTCATAATGTGACAAGTAAAAGACATCTTTAGTCCGCCGACCGAATATTCCCTTAAGAAAGCTAGCTTTCGGCTTCACCCAGTCTAAGGTACACATCCGGATGACCCGACAGTAACAATCGCAGAGGTGCTCCCTTTATGACCTAGCCGAACTAACGGGAACGTAGGGCATAAGCATAGGAGCCATGCAACCCAGCTTGGCCAAAATTTAAGTCATATCGATACATATAATGGCGAAGAAAAGGTACATACGTGGAAAAGACACATATGTGGTGAGCTTGATGACCGGAAAATAATAATAATAAGCTTCTGTACAAGAAGCCCCTAGGTATAATTGACATACATATTAAGAATTGTATGCGTCGTGGGTATACGGCTTAGCCGTACAAGAGCTTTACAACTTTAAAAAGGAAAGGTGAAAAGAGAGAAAAATAAATAATGGAAACAAAAAGGGAAAAAGGAGACGAACGTAGATTCTAGCGCTAGGCATAGAATCTTCGGAGTCTGGCCGCGTTCCGTGAGTTCGGCTCTAGGCGGTTGTCTGATGCATCATGCAAGAGGTACGCTCCTCCGGTGTGAACTTCGTCAATGATGAAGGGAGCCTCCCACTTGGGCTTGAGTTTGTCCTTTTTTTTCTTCGACAAGCGTAGAACGAGTTCGCCAACATTATAAGTCTTGGCCCGTACTTCTCTGCTTTGATATCTGCGGGCCTGTTGTTGATAGAATGCGGAACGGGCTTTTGCGACATCGCGCTCCTCCTCCAGGGCATCTAAGTTGTCCTGCCGATCCAACTCGGCTTCTCTCTCTTCATACATGCGCACTCGAGGTGAGTCATGAATAATGTCGCAGGGTAACACAGCCTCTACGCCGTACACCATGAAGAAAGGTGTATATCCAGTAGAACAATTTGGCGTGGTCCGCAGCCCCCAGAGCACGGAGTCGAGCTCCTGCACCCAGTGCTTGTTTGATTCTTTCAAAGACCGCACTAATCTGGGTTTGATGCCGCTCATAATAAGACCATTAGCTCGCTCGACTTGACCATTGGTTTGTGGGTGGTATACGGAGGCGTAGTCGAGCTTGATGCCCAGATTAGCACACCAGGCTTTCACCTCATCGGCTGTGAAATTGAAGCCGTTGTCGGTGATGATGTTGTGTGGAACACCATAATGGTGCACAACGCCGGATATAAAGTCTATCATTGGCCCGGCTTCGGCCGTTTTAACTGGTTTGGCCTCTATCCACTTAGTGAATTTATCCACCATGACTAATAGATATTTTTTTCTTATGGCTTCCTCCTTTAAGGGGTCTGACCATATCAAGCCCCCAGACCGCAAAAGGCCAAGTGATGGGGATTGTTTGTAGAGCGGTGGGTGGCATATGGCTTTGGTTGGCGAAAAGCTGGCATCAGACGCAATGTTGGACAAGGTCCTGTGCGTCTGCTCGGGCCGTTGGCCAATAGAAACCTGTACGGAAGGCCTTGCTTACAAGGGCCCGAGCCACGGCGTGGTGACCTCCGAGACCGGCATGAATTTCAGCCAAGAGCTTCCGCCCTTCTTCCTCGGAGATACATCTTTGAAGTACTCCGGTAGCGCTTTTCTTATAGAGTTCTCCCTCGTGAACCTTGTAGGCTTTAGAGCGCCGCACAATGCAGCGTGCCTCATTCTGATCCTCAGGAAGCTCTCGCCTATAAAGGTAGGCCAAGAAGGGTTCGGTCCATGGGGCGATGACTGCCATGATGAGATGGGCCGACGGTGTAATTTTGGTGGCTGAGCCCCCGATGATGTCGGTGTGTTCGGAATCTGGGGTTGTACTCGGATCCGGATTGGTATTGCCGCTCTCCCCTTGCCACACCACGGATGGCTTGAAAAGCCTTTTCAAAAAGATGTTAGGTGGGACGGGGTCGTGCTTGGCGCCGATGCGAGCAAGGACATCCCCCGCTTGATTACTTTCTCGAGCCACATGGTGAAACTTGAGCCCCTCGAACCGAGCCGACATTTTGAGAACGGCGTTACGGTAAGCCGCCATCTTCGGATCTTTGGCATCGAAATCTCCATTTATTTGAGATATTGCGAGGTTTGAATCCCCGCGCACTTCCAGGCGTTGTATGCCCATGGAGATGGCCATCCGAGGACCATGCAATAAGGCTTCGTATTCGACTGCATTGTTGGAGTCCGTGAATAATATTTGTAGGACGTACTGAACAGTATCTCCAGTAGGGGATGTTAGGACAACGCCTGCCCCTAGGCCTGCCAGCATTTTGGAGCCGTCGAAGTGCATGATCCAGTTGGAATATGTGACGTACTCTTTAGGGAGTTCGGCCTCTGTCCATTCGGCGACAAAGTCGGCCAGTACTTGAGATTTAATGGCCTGCCGCGGTTTGTATACAATGTCGAATGGGAGGAGCTTAATGGCCCACTTGACAATCCGGCCAGTGGCATCACGGTTGTTTATTATGTCATTGAGTGGTACCTCGGAGGCCACCATTATGGAGCATTCTTGAAAGTAGTGTCGTAGCTTCCGGGATGCCATGAAGACTGCGTATGCTATTTTTTGGTAGTGTGGGTACCGGGATTTGCATGGTGTGAGGACAATGGATACGTAGTATACCGGCTTCTGAAGCGGGAATTTGTGTCCGTCCACCTCTCGTTCGATGACGAGCACCGCACTCACGACTTGGTGTGTGGCCGATATGTATAATAACATGGGTTCGCCGACATTTGGCGCGGCCAGGATTGGGTTGCTTGCTAGAAGAGCCTTTATTTCTTCCAATCCGGCCATTGCCGCATCCGTCCACTCGAAGTGATCGGTGTGTCGGAGAAGGCGATAGAGTGGCAATGCCTTTTCTCCTAGTCTGGAGATAAAGCGGCTTAAAGCTGCCACACATCCAGATAATTTTTGAACTTGTTTAAGTTCTATTGGCGTAGCCAACTGTGACAAAGCTCGGTTTTAGCTGGGTTTGCCTCAATTCCTCTATTGGAAATGAGGAAGCCCGGAAGCTTTCCAGCAGGAACGCCGAAAACACACTTTTCCGGATTGAGCTTGATGTCATATGTTCGGAGGTTGTCGAATGTGAGACGCAGATCGTTTATTAAGGACTCGACGTGCCTAGTTTTGATGACTACGTCATCCACGTATGCTTCAACTGTCTTGCTGATTTGTTTCTCTAGGCATGTTTGAATCATGCATTGATAGGTGGCACCGGCGTTTTTGAGCCCGAAAGGCATAGTGTTGAAGCAGAAAGGCCCGTATGGGGTGATAAATGACGTTGCGACCTGATCGGACTCCTTCATTTTGATTTGATGGTATCCGAAGTATGCGTCGAGGAAACACAGTGAGTTGTGTCCTGCGGTAGCATCGATAATCTGATCGATGCCGGGGAGGGGAAAGGGATCCTTAGGGCAGGCCTTGTTAAGGTCTTTGAAATCGACACATAGGCACCAGGATTTATCCTTCTTTGGTATCATTACCAGGTTTGCTAGCCAGTCCGGGTGTTTTATATCTCTGATGAATCCGGCCTCGAGTAACTTGGCTAGCTCCTCTCCCATGGCTTGCCGTTTAGGTTCAGAGAAGCGCCGTAATGTTTGCTTGACCGGCTTATATCCCTTCAGTGTGTTTAGGTTGCGTTCAGCCAGCTTGCGTGGGATCCCTAGCATATCAGAAGAGTGCCAGGCGAATATGTCCCAGTTTTCACGTAGGAACGCCCGTAGTGCGGCATCAACCGTGGGGTCCAGCTGTGCCCCGATGGATGTTGTCTTCGTGGAGTCCGTTGGGTGGACCTGGAATTTGACTATTTCGTCTGCTGGTTTAAAGAAGGTGGATTTGGATCGCTTATCGAGGATCACGTCGTCCCTATCCACCATGGTGCGCAACGCGGTTAATTCTTCGGCCGCGAGGGCTTCAGACAATTCCTCGAGGGCCAAGGCGGCGGTTTTGTTTTCTGCGTGGAGTGCTATGTCCGGATCACTGGCAAGGGTGATGAATCCATTGGGCCCAGGCATCTTGAGCTTCATGTACCCGTAATGGGGTATAGCTTGGAAGCTTGCAAATGCATCTCGCCCTAAAAGGGCGTGATATCCACTGTTAAAAGGCGCCACTTGAAAGGTTATCTCTTCGGGCCGATAATTCTCCAGCGTGCGGAATACCACATCGAGTGTGATTTTTCCCGCACATCGCGCCTCCCGACTGGGAATAATTCCTCAGAAGGTCGTGCTACTTTGCTCAATGCGGCTCCTGTCTATTTCCATTTTGTTGAGAGTTTCCTCGTAAATGAGGTTTAGTTTGCTGCCGCCGTCCATGAGCACTTTGGTGAGCCGAAAGCCGTCCACAATTGGACTGAGGACCAATGCGGCTAGTGCCTGGACTGTTCTGAATTTTGGTTTGTCACTGGCATTGAAAGTTATGGCCGTGTCGTTCCAGGGGTTTATTGCTGCAACTTGGCCGCGGAGTGCCCTTTTGCGCCTATTGTTTGAGGCGAAAGTCTTGAAGACTGTCAATACTGTAGGGTTGTTGTCTTCCGTGGGATGTTGCTCTGCGGTATTTTTGGTGAGGAGATCCTCGCCGCTCTTGGCCACCTGCTGGAGTATCCAATATGCTCTAAGGCTGTGGGTTGGTATGGTATCCGGTGTTGTGTGTATTTTGCATGGCCTATCGAGCCATCCCTCCAGAACGGTTCCGCGCCCCGTAATGTGCTTTGATTTTTTTTATTGGATCAGGCGACCTACAAGGGTGCATCCTTTTTGTCCGGACGAGGGGTTTAGTGAAAACCGGTGGCTCCCAAGAGGCTGCCTGAGTTTTCCAGGCGCTTTCCATTGCGCAATACTTCTGTACTATGGTTTCCAAGTCAGCGAAGTGTGACACATGACGGCGGGTGATTGCATTGAGGATTCCCTCGTCCGTGCAGTTTGCCGAATAATGAGATTGCATCTTCGTCGCGGCAGTCTTTGATCTTGTCCTTGACACGGAGGAATCTGGCCCAAAAGTGATGGACTGTTTCTTGGGACTGCTGTGATGTGGGTAAAATCGCTTATATCTGTGTGGGTGGGTGGATTTTTAAGTCCGAACCCTGACCCAATCTGGGATCCGGAGCTTGAGAAACTTCTGAGCTTAACAGTTCGGACTCCGGGATACCAACCAATATTTCAGTCCCACAGTCCAACTCTAGGTTCGGAATACAGGGCATGTCTTCCTGCGGGCGAGTATCCGGCTCTGTGAGCTCGGAAATCCCAACATAGTTCGTCCTCAATATAGGGGAAGAGTCGTCGCATTGCTTCTCGACTACCGCTATCTGATGGGTGATCGGCAGAGATTCAATTTCTCTCTGATCGGGTTTAAGCCCGATCCGATCGTAGTCCGTAGCGACTCCCAAGGCGGCGATGTGATCCAGGAGTTCGTTTAAAGATGACAACTCCGTTGGATCCATCTGTTCAGAGTATTCTGAGCTGACGGGGAGGCGATTTTCGATGACCCGAGAAGTCATCGTCGGCCCGACGGCCGAACGGGCGGCCATGGTAAAGCCGCCCAGCCAGAGGGTTTGGCCTGAGGCCAGGGCTCCCCCGGAGGTGATGTTGTCCTTGATAACAAGGCGAGCCATCAAGCCTATCTTCGACGCCACAATGGAACTCTCAATGAAAGCACCAATGTCGGTGTCAAAACCGGCGGATCTCGGGTAGGGGGTCCCGGACTGTGTGTCTAAGGCTAATGGTAACATGAGGCGGGGGACATAATGTTTACCTAGGTTCGGGCCCTCTCTATGGAGGTATTATCCTACTTCCTGCTTGATTGATCTTAATGAATATGAGTATTACAAGAGTTGATCTACCACGAGATCGTAATGGCTAAACCCTAGAAGCCTAGCCTATGAGATTATGATTGATGTTCTATGGACTAAACCCTCCGGTTTATATAGACACCTGAGGGGGCTAGGGTTACACAAAGTCGGTTATAGAGAAAGGAATCTACATATCTGAATCGCCAAGCTTGCCTTCCACGCAAAGGAGAGTCCCATCTGGTCATGGAACGAAGTCTTCTATCTTGTATCTTCATAGTCCAACAGTCTGGCCCACGTATATAGTCCAGTTGTCCGAGGACCCCTTAATCCAGGACTCCCTCAGTGGGCAAATATGAGAATTGCCCACACATGTGGGCGCAATTACTTCGTGCCACACGTCCAATAACTACTGTCATCCCTACTCCGTGCGTGTGGCATGAACAAATCTGCCCACACACCTATGTTAGTTACCGCGTTAGTTACCCCTGTATGGCAACTTTAGTTATCGGGATGGCAAATCTAGTTATAAAAGCATGGCAACTCTCTCTGTTTTGGTTAACTATAGTTATCCACGGGTTGACACTTTAGTTACCCGGGGTTAGTTGCCATGTGTGATCTAACCATAGTTGCCATGTATGGTTAATCACAATTGTCATGACTGTTTATGTGGTTGCCACGTACGCTCAGCTGCAGTTGCCATCTAGAAATGAATCATAGTTGTCATGTTTGTTTACCTAGTTGCCACGTACGCGCAACTGCAGTTGCCATCTAACAACGTACGAGCGTCGTGCGGGTGAAAAGTAATTCTCCCACACGCACGTGGACTAGGTGGTGACTGTGTGGGCAGAAACACTGGTTCGCCCACACGGCGCAACTGGCAACCGCGTGTTGCAGGTCGTGCGGGCGAACTCTCCAACGCCCACACACACGATAATGCCCACGTGGCACTAAAATTCTAATAGATTCCTTTAGGATTCGTGCAAAACAGAATTAACATGGATCAACGTGTGTGGGCAAAGTGCAAACATGCCACACGTCTGGGCGTTATCATTTGGGCAAAAAAGTTTACTATACATAGAAGAAAAGTCCAATGCATATTAGAAAACTTCATGATATATTAAATATTTGTTCATGTGTATTTGAAAAAAAATGTTCACCGTATATTTAAGAAATTCCTCAATGTGCATTTAAAAAACAGTATTCACCATATATGACAAAAAATTTGGTGTGTATTTAAAAAAGTTCAACATGTGTTAGAACAAAGTTTATAATACATAAAAGTATAGAAAAGAATAAAAAATAAAATAAAATAAGAAGAAAAACAAAAACTGTAAGAGAAAAAGGAAAAGAAAAAAAAGGCAAAAATAAATAATAAATCATAGTATTAGCTACGCTAGTCTACAGGCTCTGTTGGAAAAGGTAGTGCCTAGGAGGCGCTTAGGCACGCCTAGGCGCTAGGCAATGGCCCAACGCCTCGCCTAGGGCATAAGCAGAAGTCTAGGCAGAGGAAGTAAGAAATTGTCTACCCAAGCGAGAAATCATGTCATATTGCACTGATATGCCAAAGGGTCCATATTCCAATCATAGTAACTGGTCGTTAACATACTTATATGCCCTAAATTAATAAAATACACATATAATAACCACATATACGCCCTAATAGTAAAAATTATATTATTGCCTAGGCTGTGCCTAGGGCGCTTAAGCACCGCCTAGGCACTAGGCGAAGGCCAACCACCTCGCTTACGCCTACCGCTTTTTCCAACCCTACAGGGGGTGCGAGGGTGGGAGGTGCGCTATGCCCTTAGGGTGGCCATAGTGGGGGTAACATAACTAGTATCATATACTTGGGACTCGAAAACATGCTTATGTGGCAGGAAATTAAAGAAGAGAGAGAAGGTCATAGTAACATAGGTAGATACCGTAACATAATAAATGTTATGCTACTATGTGTCATGCATGACAATAAATGAGACCATCAATGATACTACTTTATGATAGTATGCACTATGGATGTAGTATCATACACTAGTATCACATGCATGATACTAGTATATGTTACTCCCCACTATGACCAGCCTTAGTGCTCGCAATAAACACGATGTACAGGAGTGCTGAAAAAAGGAAAATGCATAGGCTATAGACAACATGGAAAAAAGAAAAACAACAAACAAAAATAGAGGTATGTCAACTTAGATATGAGGTATTACCTCACATCTAGATGTGATATAGACGGACCCCTTACCTAAACTCCGCCAAAAAATTTCTGTCGAGCCACCTTGACATCTCCCCTCATCCACTACAACATGATATGCTACCCCGCCTGATGCGAGGCATCCTTCGATCATCCCCATAGATTCTACACGAACGCATCAAGCACCACGTGGGCCTAAGACAAGGGCTCGAGCACGCGCAATAGAAACCGATGTGAAATCCTTCCTACTTGACATGCATATGGATACGGGTGAAACTTGGTTGCTATCTCACCAAAATGCTCTATGTGTCGTTAGGTACGAAGACCAACGCCACTAAGCATCTAAGGAGCACCTCAAGGAAGAGAAGGAGTCCAAGAACACGAACACGAAGATCCCAACGCAGACGGAGGTCAACAGCTGGAAGAAGAAGATCTGCCCAGGCGACCCCATGCCCATGGGCTCTCCAGACCCCGTGCACACAGGCTGTCCAGGAAGTATCTGGATACCCCGTGCGCACGAGGCCCCTTGCTGTGATGCTGCTAGCCCGTGCACACGGGCGTGTACCGTGCCCACGGGACCCCGTGCGCACGGGCTCTTCAGGATGGACAGCTGTGATCTCCTGTTTGAGCCCCACTTCGCCTCTCAACTCCGGCAACCTATATAACCCGTACCTAGGCCATTTGTTAGGGTTAGCAAAGACATCTATGAGATATTTGTTAACTTTGCTCCTTCTACCACTCCATTGGAGATCAAGGCCTCTTAGTAGAGGATCCACCTGTGCATTTCAAGACCTCCGTCTTGGAGAAGACTATCATCAAGACCTCACCTCCATAGGAGTGGGAAGAACCTCTACCCAGTGCTTGTTCCCTTGGATTGTTCATGTATTCTTCTGGATCTCATGTATACTATTCTAGTGGATGTGTGATTTAGATTTTGTTTGAGTGATTTTCCCCTTGTGTTCTTGAGTGTTCCTCTCTTTCCCCACCTTCAAGTGTGAAAAGATCTCCTCTAGGATTTCACCCTATAACACTGCCCTTATCCAGATCGAGGTGGCTGGGCGTGGCTGCATGGCCTAATCTATAGTCCTCAACTCCTTGATCTGGATAGCCCTCAGCCAACTGAGTGCAAAGTTATGGTGATTGTTATCAGGGGCGAAGCCAGGATTGGTTCAAGACCAGGGCCATGCTGCTACAATATTGGTACAATGTATCTACAGTGCACAATATGCTGCTGTTAACGAAGCAATTTTACTTCACGCCCCGGGCCCAGGCCCCCCTGCTTGGGTCCTGGATCCGCCACTGCTTGTTATTTTCTTTTTCAAAAACCCTATTTAGAAGTTTAAAAAATTTAAAAACAATTATGTGGAAACTTGTATGTGTTCACTACGGATCCATGAAATTTTGTTTTAAAAAACTATATAGTTTATAAGTTGTACAAAAAAATCTGGCCCAACAAAAAAAAGCGTCACATTTGAAAATACATATTTTTCCTTTTTTGTATGTCTCATGTGAAAGTAAAATGTTACCAAATTCACATATAATAGAAAAACAAAATTTCATGAATCCGTAGTGAAAGTAAAACTTGTATGTGTGAAAGTTGCCACCGTTTTTTTTTTTGGAAATTGCCAATGGTTTTCTAAAAAACATAAATTATTCGTCACGTGTGAAAGTAGAACTTGTATGTGTTTATATTTTAGAAAAATAAGTTGTAGAAAATGTTTTTTGGAAAACCATTGGCAATTTTCGCCAGCCAACTGTGCCTTTTGTTTTTGTTTTTTTGAGACAAAACTATGCTTTTTGTTAAAAGCCCGGAGCCAGCGTCCCGCTGGTTAGCGCTGGCCTGGGCTGGCAGCCCATTCGGCTTGGATGCATTCCTTGGCCCATGTTGGTTGCTTCATCTGCAACCTGCACATTGACATATCCCTCAAAAAAAAACTGCACATTGACATTACTCAAAAAAAAACATGCACATTGACGAACAACACTTACAAACAGACACACCTCTTCTGCACCCTGAAGCTGACAGTTGCTCTCACATAGGGAGATTAAGGTCGTGATTTGCCTCAACTTAAACTTGTGATTTTTTGCATACTTTGCCGCAAACCCATTCCATCAAATAACACATGCTATTATTCAGCAATGGAAGATATCGAAGTGTGACCGCGATGCCTCGCACAGCTGCGAGAATAAGCATGGCGAGCGGCGCGGCGATGGCCTCCTATCGCCTCTCTGCAGCGCAAGAACGATTATGGAGGAGCGGCGAGGGCTTTGTATCAACGTCGGGCTAAAGATCGAGTCCAACCTCGCCATTGTCGACGAGGCCTTTGTGACACCACGACTGCGTCCCATCACTAACAAGAACACCACGAGCGGGGAGGAGGGAAACTGGAGAGGGAGAGGAGGCGTTTCCTTACGCGTGTTCCAGGTTGGGATGGTGCAGGGAGCGCCCGATGGCGAGTTCCCGTCGGGGTTGCCTGTTGATGGGGAATGAAGAGATGTTGTGCCGTGGAAGGAGAGAGATGATGTCGAGGAAAGAGAGATTAGTCGAACCGGTACGTAGGAGGTCACTTGGCGGTGGCATCTCTTTGTTATTTTGTCGAAACTCATGCCTCAGTGAAGACCCGGTCAAAATCAGCGTGGCCGGTCAAAATAGATCCATCAATCATTCAATCGCTTCCCAGCTATTTTACTCTAGGGAACTTGGTGATATAGGTGATATACAAGATGCTGAGAAGCACAACCAACAAGACAAACACAAAGAATAAAATTTAAAAAAAAAATCCTCACACTGCTGAAGCCCTCACCAGCTGAAATGGTTGTTGACCACGGCAAAGGCAAGGCAATGCCAACATGCGAGTGGCAACAAACTACGGGAAGAAGCCTTTGTCTGCTTCACACCTTCGTCTACTTTGTGAAGGGCATACCTCGTCGCATTACCAGTCATCTATCGCCTAAGGGCAATGGCAATCCGTAAAACCTCCCGCATCCGTCTGCTGATAGGGGGATCAGTCCGCGGACACGGATGCGGGAGGTCGACATCCAATCGTAGCCGTATATATCCGTCCTTCTGGGTTTTTTTCCGGTCTGCACGATCAAGTAGCCGCATGCAAAGGGCACATAAGTTCAAATAGCCACATGCAACACTAGTTTAATTTTTTTTTTCAAATGTTTACATCTCAACATTGTTGTCCCCTTTCACCGCCCACTGATGCTCAATGAGATCTTTCTTGAGCTACTCGTGAGTTGATCGATGCCGAATTTGTTGATGCATTTGTATAAACTCCTCAAATCTTGCCGGATTCTGGTCCGGAAGTTGGGTAGGATCACCCATGTTCTTAAATTCTAGAGTTGCGGCAGCATCGCCACCCACCACCCTCGACGATCATGTTGTGCACGACCACACAACATGTCATCACCTCCCACAAGGTCTCCGAAACCCATTGTTTTGCAGGTCCACGAACAACTGCAAAATGGTCCTGAAGAACTCCCAATGCCCTCTCGACATCCTTTCTAGCTGCTTCTTGTCTTTGGGCAAAGTGAGCCTTTTTCTGGCCAACTGGGTTTGAGATGGTGCTGGCAAAGGTAGCTCATGGAGGATAAATACCGTCAACCAGATAGTAGCCCATGTTGTACTCATGTCCATTGATAGTATAGTGGCAAGGAGGAGCTTTTCCTTCAGTCAGCCTCGCAAACAACGACGATCGTTGCGACATTTTGATGTCATTGCAAGACCCGGGCATGCCAAAGAAAGTGTGCCAAATCCAAAGGTCCTGTGACGCAACTGCTTCAAGAATGACGGTGGACTTCTTAATATGACCTTGATATTGCCCTTGTAAAGCCTTCGGGCAATTCTTCCTTTTCCAATGCATGCAGTCAAGAGATCCAAGCAAACTAGCCACCCTCTTGCTTCTGACATTGCCAGGAGTCTCTCGATGTCTGCCACAGTTTGTTCTCTCAGGAACTAAGGTCCGAACACCTCGACCACGACAGTTGCAAACCTGACCATGGCATCTCCGCATGTGCTCTCACACATCTGTAGGTACTCGTCTGATAGGTCTCCAACATATCTATACTATTTGATTGTTCCGTGCTATTATATTATCCATATTGAATGTTTTATATGCATTTATATGCTATTTTATATGATTTTTGGGACTAACCTATTAACCTAGAGCCCAGTGTCAGTTTCTGTTTTTTTCCTTGTTTTTGAGTTTTACAGAAAAGGAATACCAAACGGAGTCCAATTGACGTGCCAATGTTTGATGATTTTTTATGGACCAAAAAAAGCCCCTAGAGTAAAAGAGTTGGGCCAGAAGAGTCCTGAGCCATCCACGAGGGTGGAGGTCGCGCCCTACCCCCCTGGGTGCGCCCCCTATCTTGTGGATGACTCGGAGACCCCCTCTGGCGTGAGACCGACGCCAAAAAATTCCTATGAATACAGAAACCTAGATCGGGAGTTCCACCGCCGCAAGCCTCTATAGCCACCAAAAATCAATCGGGACCCTGTTCCGGCACCCTGCCGGAGGGAGGATCCATCACCGGTGGCCATCTTCATCATCCCAGCGCTCTCCATGACGAGGAGGGAGTAGTTCACCCTCGGGGCTGAGGGTATGTATGAGTAGCTATGTGTTTGATCTCTCTCTCTCTCTCTCTCTCTGTATGTCTGTCTTATGTTCTTGATATGGCACGATCTTGATGTACCGCGAGCTTTGCTATTATAGTTGGATCTTATGATGTTTCTCCCCCTCTACCTTCTTGTAATGGATTGAGTTTTCCCTTAGAAGTTATCTTATCGGATTGAGTCTTCAAGGATTTGAGAACACTTGATGTATGTCTTGCATGGGATACCTGTGGTGACAATGGGGTAACCTATTGATCCACTTGATGCATGTTTTGGTGATCAACTTGCGGGTTTCTTGACCTTGGGAATCTATGCATAGGGGTTGGCACACGTTTTCGTCTTGACTCTCCGGTAGAACTTTGGGGCACTCTTTAAAGTTCTTTGTGTTGGTTGAATAGATGAATTTAAGATTGTGTGATGCATATCGTATAATCATACCCATGGATACTTGTGGTGACATTGGAGTATCTAGGTGACATTAGGCTTTTGGTTGATTTGTATCTTAAGGTGTTATTTTACTACGAACTCTACGGCTGTTTGTGACACTTATAGGAACATCCCAATGGATTGATCGGAAAGAATAACTTTGAGGTGGTTTCGTACCCTACAATAATCTCTTCGTTTGTTCTCTGCTATTAGTGACTTTGGACTGACTCTTTGTTGCACGTTGAGGGATTGTTATATGATCTATTTATGTTATCATTGTTGAGAGAATTTGCACTAGTGAAAGTATGAACTCTAGGCGTTGTTTCGGAGCATTGCAATAACGTTTTCTCTCACTTTTGTTACTTGCAATATTTTCAGAATACAAAAACCCATATCTACCATCCATATTGCACTTGTATCACCATATCTTCACCGAACTAGTGCACCTATACAATTTACCATTGTATTGGGTGTGTTGGGGACACAAGAGACTCTTTGTTATTTGGTTGCAGGGTTGTTTGAGAGAGACCATCTTCATCCTACGCCTCCCATGAATTGATGAACCTTAGGTCATCCACTTGAGGGAAATTTGCTACTGTCCTACCAACCTCTACACTTGGAGGCCCAACATCATCTACAAGAAGAAGGTTGCATAGTAGACATCAAGCTCTTTTCTGGCGCCGTTTCCAGGGAGGTTAGTGCTTGAAGGTATATCTTTAGATCTTCCAATCGAATCTTTTAGTTTCTTGTTTTATCACTAGTTTAGTTTACAAAAGAAAGGTACAAAAAAATGGAATTGAGGGTGCCTCATATGCTTCATCTTTTTAATGTCTTTCGTGAAAATAAGGATTCCGATAATTGTGCCAAAGTGTTAGAAGAAGAATGCAATAAAATGTTTGGCACTAAATATTTGAATGATGAGTATGATTGCAATGTTGTTAGTATGAATTCCTTGAATATCCATGATGCTAATGATATGCAAAGTCACAAGCTTGGGGATGCTATGTTTGATGAAGATGGTATTTTTAGTCCCCCAAGTTTTGATGAGAATATTTATTATGATCATAGCATGCCTCCTATTTATGATGATTATATTGATGAAAGTGGATTTGGAGAGGTCATGACTTTATTTAGTGATGAATCCACTATTTCGGAAGAGGTTCCAATTGATTATGAGAACAAAGTTGCTATCTATGATGATTATTGTGATGACATGTATGCTATAAAGAATAATGATAACCATGAAACTTGTCATCTTGATTTTAATTTTCAATTGGATTATGCCTCACATGATAGTTATTTTGTTGAGTTTGCTCCCACTACTATTCATGAGAATAAATTTGCTTATGTGGAGTGTAGTAAAATTTCTATGCATGTAGATCATGAAAATAATGCTTTATGTGATGGTTATATTGTTGAATTCATTCATGATGCTACTGAAAATTATTATTAGGGAGGAATATATTCTTGTAGGAATTGCGATATTATCAAGTTTCCTCTCTCTATGTGTTGAAAATCTTGGAGTTATGCTTGTTTTGCTTTCCTATGCTAGTTGATTCTTGTTCCCATAAGTTGTTTGCTCACAAAATCCCTATGCATAGGAAGTGGGTTAGGCTTAAATGTGCTAGTCATATTCTTCATGATGCTCTCTTTATGTTTCAAATCTTATCTTTCATGTGAGCATCATTGATATCATCATGCCTAGCTAAAAAGGCATTAAAGAAAAGCGCTTGTTGGGAGACAACCCAATATTTACCCTTACTGTTTTGGTGTGTTTACATGGTTATGATACTGTAGTAATCATGTTTTATAGCTTTTGTTTCAATAAAATGCCCAGTAAGACCTTTAGGATAGCTTACGGTGATAGTTGTGTTGATCCTGCTGAAAATCAGAAACTTTTTCCCTCAGTAAATTAGTTTTGATAATTCACAGAAACGTGATTTTGATATGATTCTTTTCTATATGTATTTGTACACAAATTTCTCAGGTTTTCCTAATTTGGTAGGATTTTTAGAGTTACATAAGTACTCGAGAGTTACAGATTACTACAGACAGTTCTGTTTTTGACAGATTATGTTTTCTATTTGTTGGTTGCTTATTTTTATGAATCTATGAGTAGTATCGGAGGGTATGAACCATAGAGAAGTTTGAATACAATAGATATTACACCAATATGAATTTATAATGAGTTCACAACAGTACCAAAACTGGTGATTTATTTTCTTATACTAACGGAGCTTACGAGTTTTCTGTTGAGTTTTGTGTTGTGAAGATCTCAAGTTCTGGGTAAAGATTCGATGGACTATAGAATAAGGAATGGCAAGAGCCTAAGCTTGGGGATTCCCAAGGCACCCCAAGGTAATATTCAAGGACAACCAAGAGCCTAAGCTTGGGGATGCCCCAGAAGGCATCCCCTCTTTCGTCTTCGTTCATCGGTAACTTTACTTGGAGCTATATTTTTATTCAGCACATGATATGTGTTTTGCTTGGAGCATCATTTTTTTTAATTTTGTTTTGCTTGCTGTTTGAGAAATATCCCAAGATCTGAATTTCTTAAATGTTAAAGAGTCTTCACATAGTTACATAATTATTCGACTACTCATTGATCTTCACTTATATCTTTCGGAGTAGTTTATCGTTTGCTCTAGTGCTTCACTTATATCTTTTAGAGCACGTCGGTGGTTTTATTTTGAAGAAATAGATGAACTCTCATGCTTCACTTATATTATTTTGAGAGTCTCAAACATCCTATTAATTTGCTTTAGTTATGAATTTCGTCCTAATATGATGGGCAGCCAAGAGGGATATAATAAAAACTTTCATATGAAGTGCATTGAATACTATGAGAAGTTTGATTCTTTATGATTGTTTTGAGATATGAAGATGGTGATATTAGGGTCATGCTAGTGGAGTAATTGTGAATTTTAGAGATACTTGTGTTAAGGTTTGTGATTCCTGTAGCATGCACGTATGATGAACCGTTATGTGATGAAGTTGGAGCATGATTTATTTATTGATTGTCTTCCTTATGAGTGGCGGTTGGGGATGAGCGATGGTATTTTCCTACCAAACTATCCCCCTAGGAGCATGCACGTAGTACTTTGTTTTGATAACTAATAGATTTTTGCAATAAGTATGTGAGTTCTTTATGACTAATGTTGAGTCCATGGATTATACGCACTCTCACCCTTCCACCATTGCTAGCCTCTCTTGTACCACGCAACTTTCACCGGTACCATACACCCACCATATACCTTCCTCAAAACATCCACCACACCTACCTATTATGGCATTTTCATAGCCATTCTGAGATATATTGCCATGCAACTTTGCACCGTTCCATTTATTATGACATGCTTCATCATTGTCATATTGCTCTGCATGATCATGTAGTTGACATCGTATTTGTGGCAAAACCACCTTTCATAATTCTTTCATACATGTCACTCTTGATTCATTGCACATCCCGGTACACCGGCGGAGGCATTCATATAGAGTCATATTTTGTTCTAAGTATCGAGTTGTAATTCTTGAGTTCTAAGTAAATAAAAGTGTGATGATCTTCATTATTAGAGCATTGTCCCAGTGAGGAAAGGAT
The DNA here is from genome assembly GCF_018294505.1 of Triticum aestivum. NCBI lineage: Eukaryota > Viridiplantae > Streptophyta > Magnoliopsida > Poales > Poaceae > Triticum > Triticum aestivum. The sequence continues at coordinate 208,140,177 of NC_057798.1, forward strand.
GATGGAGACTATGATTCCCCCACAAGTCGGGATGAGACTCCGTACAAAAAACAAAATAAAAATGAAAAAAGAGGCTAAAAAAGAGAAGGCCAAAAAAAGAGAAACAAAAAAATCAGAGAAATAGAGAGAAGGGGCAATGCTACTATCCTTTTACCACACTTGTGCTCCGAAGTAGCACCATGATCTTCATGATAGAGAGTCTCCTATGTTGTCACTTTCATATACTAGTGGGAATTTTTCATTATAGAACTTGGCTTGTATATTTCAATGATGGGCTTCCTCAAAATTCCCTAGGTCTTCGTGAGCAAGCGAGTTGGATGCACACCCACTTAGTTTCTTTTTGAGCTTTCATACACTTATAACTCTAGTGCATCCGTTGCATGGCAATCCCTACTCACTCACATTTATATCTATTGATGGGCATCTCCATAGCCCGTTGATACTCCTAGTTGATGTGACACTATATTCTTCCTTTTTGTCTTCTCCACAACCACCACATTCTATTCCACCTATAGTGCTATATCCATGGCTCACGCTCATGTATTGCGTGAAGATTGAAAAAGTTTGAGAACATAAAATGTATGAAACAATTGCTTGGATTGTCATTGGGGTTGTGCATGATTAAATACTTTGTGTGATGAAGATAGAACATAGTTAGACTATATGATTTTGTAGGGATAGCTTCCTTTGGCCATGTTATTTTGAGAAGACATGATTGCTTTGTTAGTATGCTTGAAGTATTATTATTTTGATGTCAATATTAAAGATTTGTTTTGAATCTTATGGATTTGAATATTCTTGCCACAATAGAGAAGATTACATGGATAAATATGTTAGGTAGCATTCCACATCAAAAATTCTGTTTTTATCATTTACCTACTCGAGGAGGAGCAAGAATTAAGCTTGGGGATGCTTGATACGTCTCCAACGCATCTGTAATTTTTTATTGTTCCATGCTATTATATTATCAATCTTGGATGTTTTATATGCATTTATATGCTATTTTATATGATTTTTGGGAGTAACCTATTAACCTAGAGCCTAGTGCCAGTTTTTGTTTTTTCCTTGTTTTTGAGTTTTGCAGAAAAGGAATACCAAACGGAGTCCAATTGACCTGCCAATTTTTGATGATTTTTTATGGACCAAAAGAAGCCCCAGAAGTAAAAGAGTTGGGCCAGAAGAGTCCTGAGCCATCCACGAGGGTGGAGGTCGCGCGCTACCCCCTGGGCGCGCCCCCTATCTCGTGGATGACTGCTACCTCTTGAGCACTGCGTTGGTTTTCCCTTGAAGAGGAAAGGGTGGTGCAGCAGAGTAGCGTAAGTATTTCCTCAGTTTTTGAGAACCAAGGTATCAATCCAGTAGGAGGCTCCTCAAAAGTCCCACACACCTACACAAACAAACAAGAACCTCGCAACCAACGCGATAAAGGGGTTGTCAATCCCTTCACGGTAACTTGCGAAAGTGAGATCTGATAGAGATAATAAGATAAGATAAATATTTTTGGTATATTTATGATATAGATTGGAAATTAAAAGATGCAAATAAAAGTAGATGGGAAACTTATATGATAAAAGTAGACCCGGGGGCCATAGGTTTCACTAGTGTCTTCTCAGAAGAAAGCATAAGTATTACGGTGGGTGAACAAATTACTGTCGAGCAATTGATAGAAAAGTGCATAGTTATGAGAATATCTAGGCATGATCATGTATATAGGCATCACGTCCGCAAAAAGTAGATCGAAACGATTCTGCATCTACTACTATTACTCCACACATCGACTGACTCCTGCCTGCATCTAGAGTATTAAGTTCATGAAGAACAGAGTAACGCATTAAGAAAGATGACATGCTTTAGAGGGATAAACTCAAGCAATATGATATAAACCCCATCTTTTTATCCTTGATGGCAACAATACAATACGCCTTGCTGCCCCTGCTGTCACTGGGAAAGGACACCGCAAGATCAAACCCAAAGCTAAGCACTTCTCCCATTGCAAGAAAGATCAATCTAGTAGGACAAAGCAAACTGATAATTTGAAGAGACTTGCAAAGATAACCAATCATACATAAAAGAATTCAGAGGAGATTCAAATATTTCTCATAGATAAACTTGATCATAAACCCACAATTAATCGGATCTCGACAAACACACCGCAAAAAGAGTTACATTGAATAGATCTCCAAGAAGATCGAGGAGAACTTTGTATTGAGATTCAAAGAGAGAGAAGTAGCCATCTAGCTAATAACTATGGACCTGAAGGCCTGTGGTAAACTACTCACAACTCATCGGAGAGGCCTTGGAGATGATGTAGAGGCCCTCCGAGGTCGATTCCCCCTCCGGCGGAGCGCCGGTGAAAGCTCCAAGATGGGATCTCGCGGATACAGAAGGTTGCGGCGGTGGAATTAGGTTTTCGTGGTGCTCCTGGATGTTTTCAGGGTACGAGAGTATATATAGGCGAAGGAAGTACGTCGGTGGAGCAATGAGGGGCCCACGAGTGTGGGGGGCGCGCCCACCCCCTTAGGGCGCACCGGGCACCCTCGTGGCCGCCTCGTTTGCAGCTTGACGTCCACTCCGGGTCTCTTGGATTGCGTTTGTTCTGAAAAGATCGCTCCCGAAGGTTTCATTCCGTTTGGACTCCATTTGATATTCCTTTTCTTCGAAACACTGAAATAGGCAAAAAAAACGGGAATTCGGGCTGGGCCTCCGGTTAGTAGGTTAGTCCCAAAAATTATATAAAAGTGTAAAGTAAAGCCCATAAACATCCAAAACATGTAATATAATAGTATGGAACAATAAAAAATTATAGATACGTTGGAGACGTATCAAGCATCCCCAAGCTTAATTCCTGCTCGTCCTCGAGTAGGTAAATGATAAAAACAGAATTTTTGATGTGGAATGCTACCTAGCATAATTCTCAATGTAATTTTATTTATTGTGGCATGAATGTTCAGATCCAAATGATTCAAAATAAAAGTTCATATTGACATAAGAAATAGTAATACTTCAAGCATACTAACAAAGCAATCATGTCTTCTCAAAATATCATGGCATTAGAAGGTTGATCGCTACAAAATCAAATAGTTAGGCTATGTTTCATTTTCATTACACAAAATACACCCATCAAGAACAACCCTGGTTTCAGCCAAGCAATTGGTTCATACTTTTTAACGTGCTTCAGCTTTTTTCAACTCTCACGCAATACATGAGCGTGAGCCATGGATATAGCACTACGGGTGGAATAGAATATGATGATGGAGATTGTGTGGAGAAGACAAAAAAGGAGAAAGTCTCACATTGATGAGGATAATCAACGGGCTATGGAAATGCCCATCAATTGGTGTCAACATGAGGAGTAGGGATTGCCATGCAACAGATGCACTAGAGCTATAAATGTATGAAAGCTCAACAAAAGAAATTAAGTGGGTGTGCATCCAACTTTCTTGCTCAAGAAGACCTAGGGCATTTTGAGGAAGCCTCGTTGGAATATACAAGCCAAGTTCTATAATGAAAAATTCCCACTAGTATATGAAAGTGACAATAAATGAGACTCTCTATATGAAGAACATGGTGCTACTTTGAAGCACAAGTGTGGAAAAAAAGATAGTAACATTGTCCCCTTTTTATTTAATTTATTTTTCTTTTTTCTTTTTCCCCCTTTTTGGGGCCTTTCTTTTTTTTCTCTTTTTTTCTTTGGCCTTTCCTTTTTTTGGCCTTTTTGTATAAGGGACAATGCTCTAATAATGATGATCATCACACTTCTATTTATTTACAACTCATGAATTACAACTCAAAATTAGAACAAGATATGACTCTATATGAATGCCTCCAGCGGTGTACCGGGATGGGAAATGAATCAAGAGTGACATGTATGAAAAATTATGAAGGTGGCTTTGCCACAAATACGATGTCAACTACATGATCATGCAAGGCAATATGACAATGATGATGCGTGTCATGATAAATGGAACGGTGGAAAGTTGCATGGCAATATATCTCGGAATGGCTATGGAAATGCCATAATAGGTAGGTATGGTGGTGTTTTGAGGAAGATATAAGGAGGTTTATGTGTGATAGAGCGTATCATATCACAGAGTTTGGATGCATCGGCGAATTTTGCACCAACTCTCAAGGTGAGAAAGGGCAATGCACGGTACCGAAGAGGCTAGCAATGATGGAAAGGTAAAAGTGTGTATATAATCCATGGACTCACATTAGTCATAAAGAACTCATATACTTATTGCAAAAGTTTTATTAGCCCTCGAAGCAAAGTACTACTACGCATTCTCCTAGGGGAAGGGTTGGTAGGAGTTAACCATCGCGCGATCCCGACCTCCACACATAAGGAAGGCAATCAAAAGAGCATCCTATGTAACAAATTTGTTACACAAATTTTACAATACGTGCATGCTACGGGACTTGCCAACTTCAACACAAGTATTCTTTAAATTCACAATTACCTAACTATCATGACTCTAATATCACCACATCTATATCTCAAAACAATTATCAAGCATCAAATTGATCATAGCATCCAATTCACTTCCTATGATAGTTTTTATTATACCCAACTTGGATGCCCATCATTCTAGGACCAATTTTATAACCATAGAGAATACCATGCTGTTATAAAAGACTCTCAAAATAATATAAGTGAAGCATGACAGATCAACAATTTCTACAAAATAAAGCCACCGCCGTGCTCTAAAAGATATAAGTGAAGTACTAGAGCAAAACTATCTAGCTCAAAAGATATAACTGAAGCACATAAAGTATTCTAATAAATTCCAAATCATGTGGGTTTCTCCCAAAAGGTGTGTAAAGCAAGGATGATTGTGGTAATCTAAAAAGCAAAGACTCATATCATACAAGACGCTCCAAGCAAAACACATATCACGTGGCGAATAAAAATATAGCTCCAAGTAAAGTTACCGATAGACGAAGACGAAAGAGGGGATGCCTTCTGGGGCATCCCCAAGCTTAGGCTTTTGGTTATACTTGAATATCTTGGGGTGCCATGGGAATCCCCAAGCTTAGGCTCTTGCCACTACTTATTCCATAGTCCATCAAATCTTTACCCAAAACTTGAAAACTTCACAACACAAAACTCAACAGGAAATCTCATAAGCTCCGTCAGTGCAAGAAAGAAAAACCACCCATAAGGTACTGTAATGAACTCATTATTTATTTATATTGGTGTTAAACATACTATATTCCAACTTCTCTATGGTTCATACCCCCGATACTAGCCACAGATACATTAAAATAAGCAAACAACACACGAAAAGCAGAATCTGTCAAAAACAGAACAATCTGTAGCAATCTGTTACTTTCAAATACTTATGGAACTCAAATCCTACCAAAATAGGAAGCCCTAGGAAATTTGTCTATTGATCTACTACAAAAAGAATCAACGCAAAATCACGTTTGTGTGATTTACTAAAATTATTTTCATGCGTGAAAAAGTTTCTGTTTTTTAGCAGAATCAAATTAACTATCACCGTAGGTTATCCTATAGGTTCTACTTGGCACAAACACTAATTAAAACATTAAAACACATATAAACAGAAGCTAGATGAAATATTTATTACTAAACAGAAGCAAAAAGCAAGAAACAAAAATAAATTTGGGTTGCCTCCCAACTAGCACTATCGTTTAACGACCCTAGCTAGGCATAAAAGCGAGAATAGATCTAAGTAGTACCATCTTTAGCATTCAATTCATAAGTGGCACGCATAATAGATTCATAAGGTAATTTAACTTTCTTTCTTGGAAAGTGTTCCATGCCTTTCCTTAATGGAAATTGGAATCTAATATTCCCTTCCTTCATATCAATAATTGCACCAATCATTCTAAGGAAAGGTCTACCAAGAATAATAGGACATGAAAGATTGCAATCTATATCAAGACCGATAAAATCTACGGGCACATAATTCCTATTTGCAACAATAAGGACATCATTGATCCTTGTCATAGGTTTCTTAATGATGGAATCCGCAAGGTGCAAGTTTAAAGAGCAATCATCAAAATCATGGACACCTAACACATCACATAAAGTTTTCGGAATTGTGTAAACACTAGCACCCAAATCACACAAAGCATAGCACTCATGATCTTTAATTTTAATTTTTATAGTAGGTTCCCACTCATCATAATATTGCATCAAGGTATCAACAATATGTTTGGTAAAGGCTTTATTTTGACTATAAGCATGAGGAGAATTCAACACGGATTGTAACAAGGAAATACAATCTATTAAAGAACAATTATCATAATTAAATTCCTTGAAATCCATAATAGTGGGTTCAATGCTATGTAAAGTTTTGACCTCTCCAATCCCACTTTTACCAAATTTAACATCAAGATCTAAAAACTCTGAATCATTGGGACGCCTTTTAACTAAAGTTGAATCATCTCCAGTCCCATCATTATCAAAATTCATATTGCAAAACAAGGATTTAATAGGGGATACATCAATAACTTTTAGATCTTCATCATTATTTTCCCCTAACCCTTCTGGTTTGGCAGCCATCTTTTTTAACTAAGGTGGCTTGCTTATCAGAGATTTGGGCTATTGATTTTTCAAGATGAGCAATCTGAGAATTCAAACCGTAAAATTCCTTGGACATATCATCAAGCTATTTATTCATGTATTCCATAAAGCTCTTTTGTTCTTTAAGCTCTTTTCTAAAGAAATTATTATGCTCAAATTGTAAAGTCATAAAGCTTCTAATATTTAATTCAATCTCTTCCAATCTTTTAAGATGGAGATCAACGTTCTTAGGCAAAGCCATAAGGGTAAACAGGCACACAGAGGCAAGCGAAAAAGAGAGGCGAACAAAAAAGAGAGGGCGAATAAAATGGCAAGGGTGAAGTGGGGGAGAGGAAAACGAGAGGCAAATGGCAAATAATGTAATGCGAGGGAGATGAGTTTGTGATGGGTACTTGGTATGTCTTGACTTGAGAGAATACCTCCCCGGCAACGGCGCTAGAAATCCTTCTTGCTACCTCTTGAGCACTGCGTTGGTTTTCCCTTGAAGAGGAAAGAGTGATGCAGCAATGTAGAGTAAGTAATTCCCTCAGTTTTTGAGAACCAAGGTATCAATCCAGTAGGAGGCTCCTCAAAAGTCCCATGCACCTACACAAACAAACAAGAACCTCGCAACCAACGCGATAAAGGGGTTGTCAATCCCTTCACGGTAACTTGCGAAAGTGAGATCTGATAGAGATAATAAGATAAGATAAATATTTTTGGTATTTTTATGATATAGATTGGAAAGTAAAAGATGCAAATAAAAGAAGATGGGAAACTTATATGATTAAAGATAGACCCGGGGGCCATAGGTTTCACTAGTGGCTTCTCTCTAGATAGCATAAGTATTACGGTGGGTGAACAAATTACTGTCGAGCAATTGATAGAAAAGTGCATAGTTATGAGAATATCTAGGCATGATCATGTATATAGGCATCACATCCGCAACAAGTAGATCAAAATGATTCTGCATCTACTACTATTACTCCACACATCGACCGACTCCTGCCTGCATCTAGAGTATTAAGTTCATGAAGAACAGAGTAACGCATTAAGAAAGATGACATGATGTAGAGGGATAAACTCAAGCAATATGATATAAACCCCATCTTTTTATCCTTGATGGCAACAATACAATACGTGTCGTGCTGCCCCTACTTTCACTGGGAAAGGACACCGCAAGATTGAACCCAAAGCTAAGCACTTCTCCCATTGCAAGAAAGATCAATCTAGTAGGCCAAACCAAACTGATAACTCGAAGAGACTTGCAAAGATAACCAATCATACATAAAAGAATTCAGAGGAGATTCAAATATTTCTCATAGATAAACTTGATCATAAACCCACAATTCATCGGATCTCGACAAACACACCGCAAAAAGAGTTACATCAAATAGATCTCCAAGAAGATCAAGGAGAACTTTGTATTGAGATTGAAAGAGAGAGAAGAAGCCATCTAGCTAATAACTATGGACCCGAAGGTCTGTGGTAAACTACTCACAACTCATCGGAGAGGCCTTGGAGATGATCTAGAGGCCCTCCATGGTCGATTCCCCCTCCGGCAGAGCGCTGACGAAGGCTCCAAGATGGGATCTCACGGATACAGAAGGTTGCGGTGGTGGAATTAGGTTTTCGTGGTGCTCCTGGATGTTTTCAGGGTATGGGAGTATATATAGGCGAAGGAAGTACGTCGATGGAGCAACGAGGGGCCCACGAGTGTGGGGGCGGGGCGCCCACCCCCTTAGGCCGCACCGGGCACCCTCGTGGCCGCCTCGTTTGCAGCTTGATGTCCACTCCAAGTCTCCTGGATTGCGTTTGTTCCAAAAAGATCGCTCCTGAAGGTTTCATTCCGTTTGGACTTTATTTGATATTCCTTTTCTTCGAAACACTGAAATAGGCAAAAAAAACAGGAATTAGGAGAATTATGTGATGGACATGACCCATCCGTTAGCTTAGCATTATGATCATGTTAGTTTCATTGCTACTGCTTTCTTCATGACTTATACAAGTTCCTCAGACTAAGAGATTATGCAACTCCCGAATACCGGAGGAACACTTTGTGTGCTACCAAATGTCACAACGTAAAAGGGTGATTATAAAGGTGCTCTAAAGGTGTCTCCAAAGGTGTTTTTTGGGTTGGCATATCTCGAGATTAGGATTTGTCACTCTGTGTTTCGTAGAAGTATCTCTGGGCCCTCTCGGTAATACTCAACACTATAAGCCTCGCAAGCGTTGTGACTAATGAGTTAGTTGCGGGATGAAGTATTATGGAATGAGTAAAGAGACTTGCCGGTAATGAGATTCAACTAGGTATTGAGATACCGACAATCGAATCTCGGGCAAGTAACATACCGATGACAAAGGGAACAACGTATGTTGTTATGCGGTTTAACTGATAAAGATCTTCATAGAATATGTAGAAACTAATATGAGCATCCAGGTTCCGCTATTGGTTATTGACTAGAGACATACCTCGGTCATGTCTACATAGTTCTCAAACCTGTAGGGTCCGCACGCTTAACGTTCGGTGACGATTGGCATTATGAGTTTATGTGTTTTGATGTACCGAAGGTAGTTCGGAGTCCCGGATGTGATCACGAACATGACGAGGAGTCTCGAAATGGTCTAGACATAAAGGTTGATATATTGGATGGCTATATTCGGACACCGGAAGTGTTCTGGGTGATCTCGGAGAAAACCGGAGTGCTGGAGGGGTTACCGAAACCCCCCGGGGAAGTATTGAGCCTTAGTGGGCCTTAGGGGAGAGAGAGGGCAGCAGCCCAAGAGGTGCCCCCCAAGGGGAGTCCGAATTGGACTAAGGGAGGGGGCACATCCCCTCTTTCCCTCTCCCTCTCCCTCTCCTTCCTTCCCCCTTCCCCCTCCTAGTTGGACTAGGAAAGGGGGAGTCCTACTCCTACTAGAAGGAGGACTCATCCCCTCCTTGGCGCGCCCAAGGGCCAGCCGGCCTCCCCCCTTGCTCCTTTATATACGGGGGCAGGGGGCACCCTAGGACACACAAGTTGACATTGTTTAGCCGTGTGCAGTGCCCCCCTCCAAGTTACACACCTCAGTCATATCGTCATAATGCTTAAGCGAAGCCCTACACGGTAACTTCATCATCACCGTCACCATGTCGTCGTGCTGACGAAACTCTCCCTTGGCCTCAACTGGATCAAGAGTATGAGGGATGTCCCCGAGCTGAATGTGTGCTGATCGCGGAGGTACCGTACGTTCGGTGCTAAGATCGGTCAGATCGTGAAGACGTATGACTACATCAACCGCATTGTCATAACGCTTCCGGTTTCGGTCTACGAGGGTACATGGACACACTCTCCCCTCTCATTGCTATGCATCACATAGATAGATCTTGCGAGATCGTAGGAATTTTTTTGAAATTACCACGTTCCCCAACAGTGGTATCAGAGCCAGGTTTATGCATAGATGTTATATGCACAAGTAGAACACAAAGAGTTGTGGGCGATAATAGTCATACTGCTTACCAGCATGTCATACTTTGATTCAGCGGTATTGTTGGATGAAGAAGCTTAGACCGACATTACGCGTACGCTTACGCGAGACTGGTTCTACCGACGTGCTTTGCACATAGGTGGCTGGTGAGTGTCTGTTTCTCCAACTTTAGTTGAATTAAGTGTGGCTACGCCTGGTCCTTATTGAAGGTTAAAACAACACACTTGACGAAAAATCGTTGTGGTTTTGATGTGTTGGTAAGAACGGTTCTTGCTAGAAGCCCGTAGCAGCCACGTAAAACTTGCAACAACAAAGTAGAGAACGTCTAACTTGTTTTTGCAGGGCTTACTGTGATGTGATATGGTCAAGCATGATGTGATATAAATTGTTGTATGAGATGATCATGTTTTGTAACAAAGTTATCGACAACTGGTAGGAGCCATATGGTTGTCGCTTTATTGTATGCAATGCAATCACCATGCAATTGTTTTACTTTATCACTAAGCCGCAGCGATAGTCATAGTAACAATAGGTGGCAAAACGACAACGATGCTACGATGGAGATCAAGGTGTCGAGTCGGTGACGTTGGAGATCATGACGATGCTTCGGTGATGGAGATCATGAGCACAAGATGATAATGGCCATATCATGTCACATATTTTGATTGCATGTGATGTTTATCCTTTATGAATCTTATTTTGCTTAGAACGTCGGTAGCATTATAAGATGATCCCTTACTATATTTCAAGGTACAAGTGTTCTCTCTGAGTATGCACCGTTGCTACAGTTCGTCCTGCCGAGACAACACGTGATGATCAGGTGTGATAAGCTCTACGTTCACATACAATGGGTGCAAGCCAATTTTGCACACACAGAAACTCGGGTTAAACTTGACGAGCCTAGCATATGCAGATATGGCCTCGGAACACTGAGACCGAAAGGTCGAGCGTGAATCATATAGTAGATATGATCAACATAGTGTTGTTCACCGTTGAAAACTACTCCATCTCACGTAATGTCTATCAAGTGGGAGTTCTTAAGTAATATGGTTAATTGAACTTTAATTTATCATGAACTTAGTACCTGATAGTATTTTGCATGTGTATGTTGTGGTAGATCAATGGCCCGTGCTACCATTCCTTTGAATTTTAACGCGTTCCTAGAGAAAGCTAAGTTGAAAGATGATGGCAGCAACTACACGGACTGAGTCCATAACTTGAGGATTATCCTTATTGCTGCATAGAAGAATTATGTCCTGGAAGCACCGTTAGGTGTACCACCCGCGCCCACAACTACAGACATTGTGAATGCCTAGCAAACACGTGTTGATGACTACTCGATAGTTCAGTGTGCCATGCTTTACGGCTTAGAATCGGGACTTCAACGATGTTTTGAACGTTATGGAGCATATGAGATGTTCCAAGAGTTGAAGTTAATATTTCAAGCAAATGCCCGAGTTGAGAGATATGAAGTCTCCAGCAAGTTCAACATCTGTAAAATGGAGGAGAATAGTTCTGCCAGTGAACACATACTCAGAATGTCTGGGTACCACAACCACTTGACTCAACTGGGAGTTAATCTTCCTGATGATAGTGTCATTGACAGAGTTCTTCAATCACTGCCACCAAGCTACAAAAGCTCCGTGATGAACTATAATATGCAAGGGATGGACAAGACTATTCCTGAGCTCTTCGCGATGCTAAAGGCCGCGGAGGTAGAAATAAAAAAGGAGCATCAAGTGTTGATGGTCAATAAGACCACTAGTTTCAAGAAAAAGGGCAAAGGGAAGAAAGGAAACTTCAAGAAGAACAGCAAAAGGTTGCTGCTCAAGAGAAGAAACCCAAGTCTGGACCTAAGCCTGAAACTGAGTGCTTCTACTGCAAAGGGACAAGTCACTGGAAGCGGAACTACCCAAGTATTTGGCGGACAAGAAGGATGGCAAAGTGAAAGGTATATTTGATATACATGTTATTGATGTGTACTTAACTAATGCTCGCAGTAGCGCCTGGGTATTTGATACTGGTTCTGTTGCTCATATTTGCAACTCGAAACAGGGGCTACGGATTAAGCGAAGATTGGCTAAGGACGAGGTGACGATGCGCGTGGGAAATGGTTACAAAGTCGATGTGATCGCGGTCGGCACGCTACCTCTACATCTACCTTCGGGATTAGTTTTAGACCTGAATAATTGTTAGTTGGTGCCAGTGTTGAGCATGAACATTATATCTGGATCTTGTTTGATGCGAGACGGTTATTTATTTAAATCAGAGAATAATGGTCGTTCTACTTATATGAGTAATATCTTTTATGGTCATGCACCCCTGCTGAGTGGTCTATTTTTGTTGAATCTCGATAGTAATGATACACATATTCATAGTGTTGAAGCCAAAAGATTGAATTTTAATAATTATAGGGCAACTTATTTGTGGCACTGCTTTGGGTCATATCGGTATAAAACGCATGAAGAAACTCCATACTGATGGACTTTTGGAATCACTTGATTATGAATCACTTGGTGCTTGAAAACCGTGCCTTATGGGCAAGATGACTAAAAATCTGTTCTTCGGAACAATGGAACGAGCTACTGACTTGTTGGAAATAATACATACCGATGTATGCGGTCCAATGAGTATTGATGCTCGTGGTGGGTATCGTTATTTTCTTACCTGTGCAGATGATTTGAGCAGATATGGTTATATCTACTTACTGAAACATAAGTCCGAAACATTTGAAAAGTACAAAGAATTTCAGAGTGAAGTGGAAAATCATCGTAACAAGAAAATAAAGTTTCTACGATCTGATCGTGGAGGAGAATATTTGAGTTACGAGTTTGATCTTCATTTGAAACAACATGGGATAGTTTCACAATTAACGCCACCTGGAACACCACAGCGAAATGGTGTGTCCGAACATCGTAACCGTACTTTATTAGATATGGTGTGTTCTATGATGTCTCTTACTTATTTACCGCTATCGTTTTGGGGTTATGCTCTAGAGACGGCTGCATTCACTATAAATAGGGCACCATCAAAATCCGTTGAGACGGCGCCTTATGAACTGTGGTTTGGCAAGAAATCAAAGTTGTCATTTCTTAAAGTTTGGGGCTGCGATGCTTACGTGAAAAAGCTTCAACCTGATAAGCTCGAACCCAAATCGGAGAAGTGCGCCTTCATAGGTGATAACCCACAAGTGTAGGGCAGCTTTCGAGGGTAAAGTATTCAACCCAAATTTATTGATTCGACACAAGGGGAGCCAAAGAATATTCTTGAGTATTAGCAGTTGAGTTGTCAATTCAACCATACCCGGATAACTTAGTATCTGCAGCAAAGTATTTAGTAGCAAAAGTGGTATGATAATAAAGGTAACGGTAGCAAAAGTAAAGATAAATGTTTTTGGGTTTTTGTAGTAGTTATAACAGTAGCAACGGTAAAGTAAATAAGCGAAGAACAATATATGAAGAGCTCGTAGGCAATGGATCAGTGATGGATAATTATGCCGGATGCGATTCCTCATGTAATAGCTATAACATAGTGTGACATAGAACTAGCTCCAATTCATCAATGTAATGTAGGCATGTGTTCCATAAATAGTCATACGTGTTTATGGAAAAGAACTTGCATGACATCTTTTGTCCTACCCTCCCGTGAAAGCGGGGTCCTAGCTGAAACTAAGGGATATTAAGGCCTCCTTTTAATAGAGAACCGGAACAAAGCATTAGCACATAGTGAATACATGAACTCCTCAAACTACGGTCATCACCGAGAAGTATCCCGACTATTGTCACTTTGGGGTTGTCGGATCATAACACATAATAGGTGACTATAGACTTGCAAGATATGATCAAGAACACACATATATTAATGAAAACATAATAGGTTAAAATCTGAAATCATGGCACTCGGGCCCTAGTGACAAGCATTAAGCATAGCAAAGTCATAGCAACATCAATCTCAGAACATAGTGGATACTAGGGATCAAACCCTAACAAAACTAACTTGATTACATGGTAAATCTCATCCAACCCATCACCGTCCAGCAAGCCTACGATGGAATTACTCACGCATGGCGGTGAGCATCATGAAATTGGTGATGGAGGATGGTTGATGATGATGACGGCGACGAATCCCCCTCTCCGGAGCCCCGAACAGACTCCAGATCAGCCCTCCCGAGAGAGATTAGGGCTTGGCGGCGGCTCCGTGTCGTAAAACGTGATGAAACTTTCTCTCTGATTTTTTTTCTCCCCGAACGTGAATATATGGAGTTGGAGTTGAGGTTGGTGGAGGTCCAGGGGGCCCACGAGATAGGGGGAGCGCCCAGGGGACTGACTAAACATTGTAATTCATGGTAAAAGAGATCCAGTCAAGTCATACTCAATATAAACCAATAGTAATGAATGCAAATGAAAGTGTGCTCTCCAGCGGGTGCTTTTAATAAGAAGGATGATGACTCAACATAAAAGTAAATAGATAGGCCCTTCGCAGAGGGAAGCAGGGATTTGTAGAGGTGCCAGAGCTCGATTTTATAATAGAGATTAAATAACATTTTGAGCGGCATACTTTCACTGTCAATGCAACAACTATGAGATGGTTGTATCTTCCATACTACATTCATTATAGGTAGTTCCCAAATAGAATGGTAAAGGTCTATACTCCCCCAACCACCAACAAGCATCAATCCATGGCTTGCTCGAAACAACGAGTGCCTCCAACATACAACAACCCTGGGGGAGTTCTGTTTAATTATTTTGATTTGCTTTGATCTTTTTGGATCATGGGACTGGGCATCCCGGTTACCGGCCCTTTCTCGTGAATGAGGAGCGGAGTCCACTCCTCGTGAGAATAACCCACCTAGCATGGAAGATATAGGCAGCCCTAGTTGTAACATGAGCTGCTCGAGCATACAAAACAGAATTTCATTTGAAGGTTTGGTGTTTGGCACATACAAATTTACTTGGAACGGCAGGTAAATACCACATATAGGAAGGTATAGTGGACTCATATGGAACAACTTTGGGGTTTAAGGAGTTTGGATGCACAAGCAGTATTCCCGCTTAGTACAGGTGAAGGCTAGCAAAAGACTGGGAAGCGACCAACTGAGAGAGCGACAATAGTCATAAACATGCATTAAAATTAATTCACACCAAGTACAAGCATGAGTAGGATATAATCCACCATGAACATAAATATCATGAAGGCTATGTTGATTTGATTCAACTACATGCGTGAACATGTGCCAAGGCGAGTCACTCAATTCATTCAAAGGATGATACCATCCCATCATACCACATCATAATCATTCTAATAGCATGTTGGCACGCAAGGTAAACCATTATAACTCATAGCTAATCAAGCATGGCACAAGCAACTATAATCTCTAAATGTCATTGCAAATATGTTTACTTCATAGTAAGCTGACTCAGAAACGATGAACTCATCATATTTACAAAAACAAGAGGGTCGAGTTCATACCAGCTTTTCTCATCCCAATAAATCCAATATATCGTCATTATTGCCTTTCACTTGCACGATCGAACGATGTGTATAATAATAAGAGTGCACGTGCATTGGACTAAGCTGGAATCTGCAAGCATTCAACTCAAGAGAGAAGACACGGTAATATGGGCTCTAAGTTAAATAAACAATCATGCATATAAGAGCCACTAAGCATTTTCAATAAGGTCTTCTCGACCCCCAAAGGAAAGAAAAGAAAATAAACTATTTACACGGGAAAGCTCCCAACAAGTAAGAAGAAGAAGAAGAAGAAATCTTTTTGGGTTTTCATTTTAATTTCTACTACAAGCATGGAAATTAAACTAACTATTTTTTTGGTTTTTCTTAAGGTTTATCAAACACACAAGAAGAAAACTAGAAAAAGAAATTTAAACTAGCATGGATAATACAATGAAAGAGTATGAGCACCGACGACTAGTGTGTGAACATGAATGTAAAGTCGGTGAGAAATACGTACTCCCCCAAGTTTAGGCTTTTGGCCTAAGTTGGTCTAGTATCAAGGACCGCCTGGCTGATATCCATAAGTGAAACTGGGGTTGTACTGAGATGCAGAGGCAACAGCCTCCTGGGCAGCAGCGTGTTGGCGAGCTGCCTCCATTCCCCTCTCGTATTCAGCTGCTTCTTCCCTGGTGACAACATATCTTCCTTTTGCCTGATAATCAAAAAGGTAGGGAGCAGGAAGAGTAACAGGGACGACGTTGCGTCTGTCATAGATTAGTCGATAATGGAGGAATTGTTCATTCCTCTCAAGAAAATGATGATCGAACATAGCTTCTTTATCCAAATAAACAGGAGGTAAAATTATATCCCCCTCTCGTGGGGCTATATTAAGAAAATTAGCCACACGGGTTGCATAAATTCCTCCAAATAAACTCCCCCCTTCTACTATTATTCCGCAACCTACGTGCAACTATTGCCCCCAAGTTATAACCTTTATAACCTGACGCAGCACTCTTGAGGACATAAAGATCAGGGACACACATGTGACATGCTTCGTCCTTACCATTAATGCATCTACCAATAAAGAGAGCAAAATAATGTATAGCAGGAAAATGAATGCTCCCTATGGTAGCTTGTGCTATGTCTCTAGATTCTCCCACAGTAATACTAGCAAGAAAATCTCTAAATTCAGATTTGCGAGGATCATTAATATTACCCCACTGCGGGAGTTTGCAAGCAGTTGTGAAATCTTCTAAATCCATGGTATAAGATGTATCATAAATATCAAACATGACACTAGGAGAATTACACGCACAGATATATTGGAACCTCCGCACAAAGGAATCAATCAATTGATAGTATTGAGGACACTTATCTTGTAAGAAGTCCTCCAGCTCGGCATTATGCACATACGCGTCAAATTACTCCTTGAAGCCTGCTTCGACCATAAAATCATCGGATGGCCACCCACAAGCTCGTACATTTGCGTCCCTCGGCAATTCAACATCTTGCTCACGTATAGCAATCCTTGGCCCTTTCTTTGCCGAGGAACCACCTTGGTACATTCTTCTAAGCATATTTCTTTTTCTGAAAATTTCTGAAATTTTAGTAACTTCAAAATAAAAGTGAATAAAACTAAACAAGATTGATAGCAACTACTCCTACAAGTGCCTAGAGCCTATATCATGCATTGGAATTGCTTGGGACCTCAAAAATTTAACATGCAAGCTCAAGAACATGGTCACCTATGCAGCAAAAATTTGCAATGAATAAAGCACTAGAACAAAAACTAATTGGACCAATGGAGGAGTCACATACCAAGCAACAATCTCCCAAAGCAGTTTTGTGAATGGAGCTTTGAGCAAGGAGATCAAAAATCGCAGCAAAACGAGCTAGAACTCGTGCTTGAGCTGGATGGGGATTTTTTTGGGTAGAAGATGAAGTGTGTGGGTGCTGGCATAAGTGGAGGGGGCCCACCAGGGGCCCACGAGACAGGGGGCGCGCCCTATAGGGGGGGCGCCCTCCACTCTCGTGGCCTGGTGCTTGCCCCTCCTGCAATGTTTTCAGTGCCTAAAATCCTCAAATATTCCAGAAAAAATCATACTAAATTTGCAGGGCATTTGGAGCACTTTTATTTTCGGACTATTTTTTAATGCACGGATAATTCAGAAAACAGACGATAATACTATTTTTGCTTTATTTATTCTAAATAACAGAAAGTAAAAAGAGGGTACAGAAGGTTGTGCCTTCTAGTTTCATCCATCTCGTGATCATCAAAATGAATCCACTAACAAGGTTGATCAAGTCTTGTTAACAAACTCATTCCGAATAACACGGAACCGGAGAAATTTCGAATAACACTAAGTTACCTCAACGGGGATATGAAAATCCCCAACAATAAGAATATCATACTTTTTCTTGACAGTAGGAAGAGGAAATTCAAAACCTCCAAAAATGATAGTTGGAACTTTTTCAATAGAATTGATGCTATGAACTTGAGATTGTTTCCTCGGAAAGTGTACCGTATGCTCATTACCATTAACATGAAAAGTGACATTGCCTTTGTTGCAATCAATAACAGCCCCTGCAGTATTAAGAAAAGGTCTACCAAGGATAATAGACATACTATCGTCCTCGGGAATATCAAGAATAACAAAGTCCGTTAAGATAGTGACATTTGCAACCACAACAGGCACATCCTCACAAATACCGACAGGTATAGCAGTTGATTTATCAGCCATTTGCAAAGATATTTCAGTAGGTGTCAACTTATTCAATTCAAGTCTACGATATAAAGAGAGAGGCATAACACTAACACCGGCTCCAAGATCACATAAAGCAGTTCTAACATAATTTCTTTTAATAGAGCATGGTATAGTTGGTACACCCGGATCTCCAAGTTTCTTTGGTATTCCACCCTTAAAAGTGTAATTAGCAAGCATGGTGGAAATTTCAGCTTCCGGTATCTTTCTTTTATTTGTGATGATATCCTTCATATACTTAGCATAAGGATTTACTTTCAGCATATCAGTTAAGCGCATACGTAAGAAAATAGGTCTAATCATTTCAGCAAAGCGCTCAAAATCCTCATCATCCTTTGACTTGGATGGTTTAGGAGGAAAGGGCATGGGTTTATGAACCCATGGTTCTCTTTATTTACCGTACTTCCTAGCAACAAAATCTCTCTTATCATAACGTTGATTCTTTGATTGTGGGTTATCAAGATCAACAGCAGGTTCAATCTCTACATCATTGTTTTTGCTAGGTTGAGCATCAACATGAACATTATCATTAACATTATCACTGGGTTCATGTTCATCACCTAATTGAGTTTCAGCATCAGAAATAGAAATATCATTGGGATTCTCAGGTGTGTCTACAGTAGGTTCACTAGAAGCTTGCAAAGTTCTATCGTCTTTCTTTTTCTTCTTTTTATAAGAACTAGGTGCCTCTAAATTATTTCTCTGAGAATCTTGCTCGATTCTCTTAGGGTGGCATTCAGGATACAAAGGTTCCTGAGTCATTCTACCAGTTCTAGTAGCCACTCTAACAGCAAAGTCATTTTTATTATTTAATTCATCAAGCAAATCATTTTGAGCTTTAAGTACTTGCTCAGCTTGAGTAGCAACCATAGAAGCATATTTGCTAACGAGGTGAAGTTCATCTTTAACTCTAGCCAGATTATCGCTTACACATCCTATCTCGAAAGCATTATTCTTTAACGCTCTACCAACATAAGCATTAAAACTTTCTTGTCTAGCCATAAAGTCATCAAATTCATCTAAGCATGGGCTATGAAATTTGGTAGAGGGTATCTCAACTTTGTCATATCGATAGAGAGAATTTACCTTTACTACCTATGTCGGGTTATCAAGACAATGTGGTTCTTCAGGCGTTATATTAAGACCATGTATTTCTTCAATAGGAGGTAAATTCTTAACATCTTCAGCTTTAATACCTTTTTCTTTCATTGATTTCTTTGCCTCTTGCATATCTTCAGGACTGAGAAATAAAACACCTCTCTTCTTCAGAGTGGGTTTAGGAATAGGCTCAGGAGTTGGCTCAATTGGTTCAGGAATTGCTTCAGGAACTGGCTCAGGAAGAGTCCAATTATTTTCATTAGTCAACATATTATTCAATAATATTTCAGCTTCGTCGACTGTTCTTTTCCTGAAAACACAACCAGCACAACTATCCAAGTAGTCCTTGGAAGCATCGGTTAGTCCATTATAAAAGATATCAAGTATTTCATTTTTCTTAAGAGGATGATCAGGCAAAGCATTAAGTAACCGGAGAAGCCTCCCCCAAGCTTGTGGGAGACTCTCTTCTTTGATTTGCACAAAATTATATATTTCCCGCAAGGCAGCTTGTTTCTTATGAGCAGGGAAATATTTAGCAGAGAAGTAATAAATCATATCCTGGGGACTACGCACACAACCAGGAGCAAGAGAATTATACCAAGTCTTAGCATCACCCTTTAATGAGAACGGAAATATCTTAAGGATATAAAAATAGCGAGACTTCTCATCATTAGTAAACAGGGTGGCTATATCATTCAACTTGGTAAGATGTGCCACAACAGTTTCAAATTCAAGGCCATAAAAAGGATCAGATTCAACTAAAGTAATAATCTCAGGATCAACAGAGAATTCATAATCCTTATCAGTAACACAGATAGGTGAAGTAGCAAAAGCAGGATCGGGTTTCATTCTAGCATTAAGAGACTGCTGCTTCCATTTAGCTAATAATTTCTTAAGATCATATCTATCATTGCAAGCAAAGATTTCCCTAGCAGCTTCTTCATTCATAACATAACCCTTAGGAACAACAGGTAATACATAATCATTGGGAGAACCTTCATCATCACTATCATCAATAATAGGTTCTTCAGTAATTTCATTCCCCCTAACTCTAGCAAGTTGTTCATCAAGAAATTCACCTAATGGCAAAGTAGTATCACGCACAGAAGTAGTTTCATCATGCATAGCAGAAGTGGCATCATCAATAACATGCGACATATCAGAATTCATAGCAGTAGCAGGTTTAGGTGTCGCAAGCTTACTAATAACAGAAGGAGAATCTAGTGCAGAGCTAGATGGCAGTTCCTTACCTCCCCTCGTAGTTGAGGGCAAAATCTTGGTTTAGCGTCTTTCAAGTTCTTCATAGTGATCAACAGATATAAATCCCAAGTGACTCAGAGAATAGAGCTATGCTCCCCGGCAACGGCGCCAGAAATTAGTCTTGATAACCCACAAGTGTAGGGGATCGCAACAGCTTTCGAGGGTAAAGTATTCAACCCAAATTTATTGATTCGACACAAGGGGAGCCAAAGAATATTCTTGAGTATTAGCAGTTGAGTTGTCAATTCAACCACACCTGGATAACTTAGTATCTGCAGCAAAGTATTTAGTAGCAAAAGTGGTATGATAATAAAGGTAACGGTAGCAAAAGTAAAGATAAATGTTTTTGGGTTTTTGTAGTAGTTGTAATAGTAGCAACGGAAAAGTAAATAAGCGAAGAACAATATATGAAAAGCTCGTAGGCAATGGATCAGTGATGGATAATTATGTCGGATGCGATTCCTCATGTAATAGCTATAATATAGGGTGACATAGAACTAGCTCCAATTCATCAATGTAATGTAGGCATATATTCCGTAAATAGTCATACATGCTTATGGAAGAGAACTTGCATGACATCTTTTGTCCTACCCTCCCGTGGAAGCGGGGTCCTAGCGGAAACTAAGGGATATTAAGGCCTCCTTTTAATAGAGAACCAGAACAAAGCATTAGCACATAGTGAATACATGAACTCCTCAAACTATGGTCATCACCGAGAAGTATCCCGATTATTGTCACTTCGGGGTTGTCGGATCATAACACATAATAGGTGACTATAGACTTGCAAGATAGGATCAAGAACACACATATATTCATGAAAACATAATAGGTTCAGATCTGAAATCATGGCACTCGGGCCCTAGTGACAAGCATTAAGCATAGCAAAGTCATAGCAACATCAATCTCAGAACATAGTGGATACTAGGGATCAAACCCTAACAAAACTAACTTGATTACATGGTAAATCTCATCCAACCCATCACCGTCCAGCAAGCCTACGATGGAATTACTCACGCACGGCGGTGAGCATCATGAAATTGGTGATGGAGGATGGTTGATGATGACGACGGCGACAAATCCCCCTCTCCGGAGCCCCGAACGGACTCCAGATCAGCCCTCCTGAGAGAGATTAGGGCTTGGCGGCGGCTCCGTGTCGTAAAACACGATGAAACTTTCTCTCTGATTTTTTCTCCCTGAACGTGAATATATGGAGTTGGAGTTGAGGTCGGTGGAGGTCCAGGGGGCCCACGTGATAGGAGGGCGCGCCCTAGGGGGGGCGCCCCTATCTTGTGGCCAGCCTATGGGCCCCTGGTGTTAATTCTTTCACCAAAAATTCTTATTAATTCCAAAAAGTGCCTCCGTGGATTTCCAGGACATTCCGAGAACTTTTCTTTTCTACACATAAAACAACATCATGGCAGTTCTGCTGAAACAGCGTCAGTCCGAGTTAGTTTCATTCAAATCATGCAAGTTAGAGTCCAAACCAAGGGCAAAAGTGTTTGGAAAAGTAGATACGTTGGAGACGTATCAATAGGATTCCCAAAGGAAACTGTTGGGTACACCTTCTATCACAGATCTGAAGGCAAAATCTTTGTTGCTAAGAATGGATCCTTTCTAGAGAAGGAGTCTCAAAAGAAGTGAGTGGGAGGAAAGTAGAACTTGATGAGGTAACTGTACCTGCTCCCTTATTGGAAAGTAGTTCATCACAACAATCAGTACCCGTGATTCCCACACCAACTAGTGAGGAAGCTAATGATGATGATCATGAAGCTTCAGATCAAGTTACTACCGAACCTCGTAGGTCTTCCAGAGTAAGATCTGCACTAGAGTGTTATGGTAATCATATTCTGGAAGTCATGTTACTAGACCATGATGAACCTACAAACTATAAGGAAGCGATGATGAGCCCAGATTCCGCGAAATGGCTTGAGGCCATGAAATATGAGATGGGATCCATGTATGAGAACAAAGTGTGGACTTTGGTGGACTTGCCTCATGATTGGCAAGCCATAGAAAATAAATAGATCTTTAAGAAGAAGACCGACACAGACAGTAATGTTACTGTTTACAAAGCTTGACTTGTTGCGAAAGGTTTTCAACAAGTTCAAGGAGTTAACTACGATGAGACTTTCTCACCCGTAGCGATGCTTAAGTCTGTCTGAATCATGTTAGCAATTGCTGCATTTTATGATTCTGAAATTTGGCAAATGGATGTAAAAACTGCATTCCTGAATGGATTTCTGGAAGAAGAGTTGTATATGATGCAATCGGAAGGTTTTGTCGATCCAAAGGGTGCTAGCAAAGTGTGCAAGCTCCAGCGATCCATTTATGGACTGGTGCAAGCCTCTCGGAGTTGGAATAAACGTTTTGATAGTGTGATCAAAGCATGTGGTTTTATACAGACTTTTGGAGAAGCCTGTATTTACAAGAAAGTGAGTGTGAGCTCTATAGCATTTCTGATCTTATATGTAGATGACATATTGTTGATTGGAAATGATATAGAATTTCTGGATAGCATAAAGGGATACCTGAATAAGAGTTTTTCTATGAAAGACCTTGGAGAAGCTGCTTACATATTGGGCATCAAGATCTATAGAGATAGATCAAGACGCTTAATTGGACTTTCACAAAGCACATACCTTGATAAAGTTTTGAAGAAGTTCAAAATGGATCAGTCAAAGAAAGGGTTCGTGCCTGTGTTACAAGGTGTGAAGTTGAGTAAGACTCAAAGCCCGACCACCACAGAATATAGAGAGAAAATGAAAGTCATCCCCTATGCTTCAGCCATAGGTTCTATCATGTATGCAATGATGTGTACCAGACCTGATGTATGTCTTGCTGTAAGCATAGCAGGGAGGTACCAAAGTAATCTCGGAGAGGAGCACTGGAAAACGGTCAAGAACATCCTAAAATACCTGAAAAGTACTAAGGATATGTTTCTCGTTTACGGAGGTGAAAAAGAGCTCGTCGTAAATGGTTAAGTAGATGCAAGCTTTGACACTGATCCGGATGACTCTAAGTCGCAAACCGGATACATATTTTTATTGAATGGAGGAGCTGTCAGTTGGTGCAGTTCCAAGCAGAGCGTCGTGGTGGGATCTACGTGTGAAGCGGAGTACATTGCTACTTCGGAAGCAGCGAATGAAGGAGTTTGGATGAAGGAGTTCATATCCGATCTAGGTGTCATACCTAGTGCATCGGGTCCAATGAAAATCTTTTGTGACAATACTGGTGCAATTGCCTTGGCAAAGGAATCCAGATTTCACAAGAGAACCAAGCACATCAAGAGACGCTTCAATTCCATCCGCCATCAAGTGTTGGAAGGGGACATAGAGATTTGCAAGATACACACAGATCTGAACGTTGCAGACCCGTTGACTAAGCCTCTCTTACGAGCAAAACATGATCAGCACCAAAGCTCCATGGGTGTTAGAATCATTACTATGTAATCCAGATTATTGACTCTAGTGCAAGTGGGATACTGAAAGAAATATGCCCTAGAGGCAATAATAAAGTTATTATTTATTTCCTTAATTCATGATAAATGTTTATTATTCATGCTAGAATTGTATTAACCGGAAACTTAGTACATGTGTGAATACATAGACAAAAACTATAGTCCCTAGTATGCCTCTACTTGACTAGCTTGTTAATCAAAGATGGTTATGTTTCCTAACCATGGACATGTGTTGTCATTTAATGAACGGGATCACATCATTAGGAGAATGATGTGATGGACATGACCCATCCGTTAGCTTAGCATTATGATCGTGTTAGTTTCATTGCTACTGCTTTCTTCATGACTTATACAAGTTCCTCAGACTAAGAGATTATGCAACTCCCGAATACCGGAGGAACACTTTGTGTGCTACCAAACGTCACAACGTAAAAGGGTGATTATAAAGGTGCTCTACAGGTGTCTCCAAAGGTGTTTTTTGGGTTGGCATAGATCGAGATTAGGATTTGTCACTCCGTGTTTTGGAGAAGTATCTCTGGGCCCTCTCGGTAATACTCATCACTATAAGCCTTGCAAGCATTGTGACTAATGAGTTAGTTGCGGGATGAAGTATTACGGAACGAGTAAAGAGACTTGCCGGTAACGAGATTGAACTAGGTATTGAGATACCGACGATCGAATCTCGGGCAAGTAACATACTGATGACAAAGGGAACAACATATGTTGTTATGCGGTTTGGCCGATAAAGATCTTCGTAGAATATGTAGGAACCAATATGAGCATCTAGGTTCCGCTATTGGTTATTGACTGGAGACATGTATCGGTCATGTCTACATAGTTCTTGAACTCGTAGGGTCTGCACGCTTAACGTTCGATGACGATTGGTATTATGAGTTTATGTGTTTTGATGTACTGAAGGTAGTTCGGAGTCCCGGATGTGATCATGGACATGATGAGGAGTCTCGAAATGGTCGAGACATAAAGGTTGATATATTGGACGGCTATATTCGTACACTAGAAGTGTTCCAAGTGATTTCGGAGAAAACCGGAGTGCCGGAGGGGTTACCGGAACCCCCGGGGAAGTATTGGGCCTTAGTGGGCCTTAGGGGAGAGAGAGGGTAGCAGCCCAGGAGGTGGCGCCCCCCAGGGGGAGGCCGAATTGGACTAGGGAAGGGGGCGCAGCCCCTCTTTCCCTCTCCCTCCCCCTCTCCTTCCTTCCCCCTTCCCCCTCCTAGTTGGACTAGGAAAGGGGGAGTCCTACTCCTACTAGAAGTAGGACTCCTCCCCTCCTTGGCGCGCCCAAGGGCCGGCCGGCCTCCCCCCTTGCTCCTTTATATACGGGGGCAGGGGGCACCCTAGGACACACAAGTTGAAATTGTTTAGCCGTGTGCGGTGCCCCCTCCAAGTTACACACCTCGGCCATATCATCATAATGCTTAGGCGAAGCCCTGCACCAGTAACTTCATCATCACTGTCACCACACCGTCATGCTGACGAAACTCTCCCTCAGCCTCAACTGGATCAAGAGTACGAGGGATGTCCCCGAGCTGAACGTGTGCTGATCGCGGAGGTGTCGTACGTTTGGTGCTAAGATCATTCGGATCGTGAAGACGTACGACTACATCAACCGCATTGTCATAACGCTTCCGCTTTCGGTCTATGAGGGTACGTGGACACACTCTCCCCTCTCGTTGCTATGCATCACATAGATAGATCTTGCGTGATCGTAGGAATTTTTTGAAATTACCACGTTCCCCAACACTTTGAAGTTATCTTATCGGATTGAGTCTTTAAGGATTTGAGAACACTTGATGTATGTCTTATATGGGATACCCGTGGTGACAATGGGGTATCCTATTGATCCACTTGATGTACGTTTTGGTGATCAACTTGTGGGTACCGTGACTTGGGAATCTATGCATAGGGGTTGGGCACGTTTTCGTCTTGACTCTCCGGTAGAAACTTTGGGGCACTCTTTGAAGTTCTTTGTGTTGGTCGAATAGATGAATCTGAGATTGTGTGATGCATATTGTATAATCATACCCACGGATACTTGTGGTGACATTGGAGTATCTAGGTGACATTGGGGTTTTGGTTGATTTGTGTCTTAAGGTGTTATTTTACTACGAACTCTAGGGTTGTTTGTAACAATTATAGGAATAACCCAATGGATTGATCGAAAAGAATAACTTTGAGGTGGTTTCGTACCCTACAATAATATCTTTGTTTGTTCTCTGCTATTAGTGACTTTGGAGTGACTCTTTGTTGCACGTTGAGGGATTGTTATATGATCTATTTATGTTATCATTGTTGAGAGAACTTCCACTAGTGAAAGTATGAACTCTAGGCCTTGTTTCGAAGCATTGCAATACCGTTTTCGCTCACTTTTGTTATTTCTACCTTGCTGTTGTTATATTTTCATATTACAAAAACCCATATCTACCATCCATATTGCACTTGTATCAACATCTCTTCGCCGAACTAGTGATACAATTTACCATTGTATTGGGTGTGTTGGGGACACAAGAGACTCTTTGTTATTTGGTTGCGGGTTGTTTGAGAGAGACCATCTTCATCCTACGCCTCCCACGGATTGATAAACCTTAGGTCATCCACTTGAGGGAAATTTGCTACTGTCCTACAAACCTCTACACTTGGAGGCCCAACAACGTCTACAAGAATAAGGTTGTGTAGTAGACATCATCGTCCCACGAATCAGCGGCCATGGCATATGCAAGCATCCGAAGAGTGGTCGTGCACTTGTAGTAACCAGAGAAGCCAATCGTTCCAATAGCGTCCTTCTTCAGGATGAAGTAGTCATCATAGAACCAGACGCCATGGTACAAACGATCGAAGACAGTCTTGCGCATCCGAAAATGCCGGCAAAAATGGTCAGCAAATAGTGCATCGGGGGCAAAGTAGTCGGCCATCAGTGCCAAATGCCCGCGCGCCCTGTTGCCGTTGAGCACTCGATGACCCTTGATCGAGCCCTTAAAATTGAGAACATGCTCCTCCGCACGTTGCGCGTCTTCAAGGACCGCGTGCATCATCGCCGTCTCATCGGAGTACTCCTCGTCTGACGAGCCATCGAAGGACTCGACATACTGCTCATATATATATACTCCAAACCGGAATCCATTGGTACAAACAAGAAAGGGCAACTCTTTACAGCTCCGGCGATTCATCGAACAGTTGCTGAGCATGGTAGAGGATGGTACCTGGCGAGGCGGTCAGAGGACAAGGGGTTGAACGGAGATGGAGGAGAAGCGGCGGGGAGCCCTGCTGGACCGCCGGAGGTGACGGAGACACAGATTTCTGGCAGGGGTGTGGCGTGGTGGCCAGGGTGGTGGAGCGGCGGCGACGGCAAGAGAGAAAGAAGGAAGGAGAGAAAATGGGGAGGATGGAGTCGCGGGGTTCGGGAAGGGTTTTGGGTGGGCCTGGGGTGTCGCATTCGTACGTTTCACGTGTCCGGACTCCCGCAGACCTTCCCCACTTTTGTCCTCATTTTGTGGGAGAAATCGCGTCCAGGCCGCCCTGCGAACCGATATAGGACCGCATTGAACGACTTTCGCGGTCCGGACAACGCGGTCCAAACGATTGCCTGGGGTTTATGGGTTCGCCTTGGAGATGCCCTAAGTAGGCCACCTGCCCCCTCACCCTAGCACAAACAACCATGATCCATCAGACAACAGAGACCTCACTAGCACGAACGACAACAGGAAACCAGACCACCAAGGAGGAAGAGACTCTGAGCATAACCACCGACGCAAGCCACCTGATAGGTACAAGGTGGGCCGATCTATCGATGAGATATTCGATAAAAGGCGCTTTTATTAATTTAAAATATAGCTTCAAATGGATACAAAGCATGATGAATAATACCCGGCTTCTGCATAACGAAGATGCACATGGCCAAACACCAAAAGTCTGGCAAACAAATGAAAATAAATGAGAAACCGACATATCGGCAAAAATAGAGTCATATAGGACAGATACTATGCCTATGTCGAAGAAGGTGGTGGACCGATCCGAAGACTATGCAGCCACCCATGTTGCGTAAAAACTTCCTTGGCCAACTGCGTACACGCCGTCTCGAACAATGCTTAGTATTCCGTTCGTTGTACCATAAGCCAGAAATGAAGGGAATGTGTGCAATGAAAAATAACCTGCAAAGGAAAAAAGTCTACGTTATTAAAAATCAAATTATTTTTACATAGTCAAAGTCCATACGCTCTCACCCTCTTAATAACTAATAAGGCTGAACCTATTGCACCTCTGTTTCTGCCCATCTGACCGATCACAAAATCACATTGCAGTTACTACGTTCCATTCTAGTTCTAGATATATTGGGTCCAACTATTAGATTATCTTGATTCTGAGAGTGAGAACTGAGGCGTGTAACACATGCTTGCACGTGGCAAGAATTTCAGCCGTTCGTGAAATGACGCTGTTGGCCAGGTGCATAATTAAATTCCTTTTTGAAATCCTCGGTTGTCAGAGCAAACATTCAACAACGAGTTTCTGTTTCTATGCACCTTCAGGAAAAGGTGGGGTTTTCAAGCATCTAGAAGACACATGGTTGACTTACGCTCATAAACAACTAGAAGCATATACATGGTGGCGTTCATTCATTGTCCACTACAGGATATGTGCTGATGCTAACCGCCAAAAAAGAAGGTACGATAGATACAGATGATGATGTGCTAGCCTGAATCTAGAAATTGTTAGGGTGTGTTTGGTTGGGTAACCAAGTAAATGCCCACACCCCCGTGTCGCCCCGCGGCAACGAGGAGGGTGATCTAGCCGTCACTGGGAGCTCTCTCCACCTTGCTCCTCCCTCTCACCGGCCACAGGGCACGTCCGGGCGCCTCGCGCGGTGGCCTTGGTGTGGGGTTGGGTGGCCGCTCCGGGATGCGCCACTGGTGCCGGGCGAAGCAGCGCAAGGATGGGACGGTGGCGTGATGACAACATGTCGACCGTGATGTGGAGGTGCATGCTCACTGGGTCAATGAAGCCCACTTCAGCGGGCTATGGCAACGACTCCACCAAATCTGGCCCTGTAGGCTTGGCGGCTACAACTGCGGTTGGCAGCCTCTTCTAAGGTGCTTCCAGACGATGGAGGCGGGGCGTGTTGGTGGTGGTGCTAGCCCGATGACAATGGGTTGGTGACGCCATTCTTCTCCCATGTGTGCGTGGCGGCGAGATGACACATGTTTGAGTGGTGATCCTTGGCAGCGGGATGGTGGTGGCGGAATGAGATACGAGGAGTCCGCGGACGTGGGTGCCACTGCTTGGTGGCCAGCTGGCTGTCACCGGGTGGCCAGATGTGCCATCTGCCCCGGGTGTCTCCCACTTTTGGATCTGGAGTAACCAGATCTGATGGGGCGACGCCCACCCTCCTTCCCCGTAGCGTTGTCTAGAAGACGGGCTACGACGTGGGCTGGTCGCCAGTGCAGGGGTTGGACCTTGTTGGTCCCTCAGTTGGGGGTTGGTTGCTCCTCGCGCGTGCTTTAGGCCTTCTCTCTCCATGTCGAGGCGGAGTCTCGAGGATTGGTTGGGGTGGCATCCATGTGCTATGGCGTCGGTGATGATTTTGCCCGAAGATGTCAGGGCGGCTACCCTGGATGATGGGCTACACGGTTGGCTTTTCGGCAGGCTCCGTAGTGGCAGTGGTGGCTTCGCCTCTTGGCCGTGGGGGCGGCTAGGGGTGTAGTGGCGGGAGGCTCGGACCCGACCTCTTCCTATGGAAGTGACGGTGCCTAGATCTGGTGTGAATGGTCTAGCTATCATTGCGGCGGTGACCGGGAGCCTGCTAGTGGTGCAGGCGAGTCTCCGAGCGAAAGCTTCGAGCTTTTACAACGGTGACGCCCGTGGGTGTTGCTTTCTTCCTGACTACGTTGTCATGGGTCTCATCACTATGCTAGGGTTCCAGGTGAAAACCCTTGTGTGTATGCTCAGACTCGGCAGCGGCGATGCTTGGCACCGTCACCCTCTTATGACATTGTCGTGGAGTTCAGGCGTCATCGATCGGGTCTTGACAAGGTGGTAGGCTAGTTTTATGCTTCATGTTGTATCATTAGATATGCTTTGTAAGAGAGCCTCTTCATCATATTGCATCATTTGACCATGTACTTTGGTGTGTTGCTTTATCTCTACTCCTAATGGAGCAGTTGGTAGTCTTGCTTCCAGGGTTTTTTTCGTCCCACCACTTTCGTCCGGGTTTTTTTCGTAGGTTAACCGTCGTAGATTTTTTTCGATGCTGGTTTCTTATTCACCGGTTTATTTACCCCTCAGCTCTTTCCTTGCAAATCAGCACTTTCCAAACGTGCACGCAATCACGGATCTAAATTTACTAACTTATCCAAATCAACCGATACCTTCCATTATTGCAAATTTCTTTAGGAAACAAATAATAGATTTTACGGAAACAAATAAAAGATTTTAAAGACGCATCATACTTTACTAATAATCACTAAAAATCAAATCTAAATTAATTAACCTTACCTTAAATCACTCAATCACTTTAATTAGAAAACATTTTCTTTCCTAACTGCACCCCGCTTAGTGTGCACATAACAACCCGAAGTAATTAGAGTCACATGATTGAATCCATTTATTTAGAGCGACATGATTGCGTTCCGAGATGGAGGCCATGATTTCATCGAGGTCGTTGCTGCCTCCTACACTCAGGGTATGTCGCCAAGATCGAGGCGAGCATGAGGAGCTGTGGCCACCGCCATGGTCACCCCATCGCAGGGGATGGAGCACGCCGTCGGCCTACAGCTTATGGAGATCACTGTTGCTCTTCAGGTCGCGTGGTGACCGGATCTTGCCGATGTGTCCCTCCCCGACGACCTCCTCTTCGCCCGGTTGGCCGGCATGGATCTCGCCACTACTGCCCTCAACTTCTCTGCCTCGAGCTCGACGGTCAGCCACCATGGATCCCCCAGCTGGAGGGTCACGTGAACCAGCCGTCCTCCCATGCTGCAGCGGCGAGAAGGTGACATGGCTCTCCGTACACGAAGAGTGGAGTTCGGTCAAGTACTTATATACTTGGCCTCTACTGCTGATCCATATACATGGAGAAGAACAGACAACCGCTCATTCATGCTTCGTTCCACTCCTTTGCGCTACATTACTGGAGGTGACATTTTCCTATCTCTCTATGTTGTAACAAGCCTGCTGCCTGCATAGTTAATGGATTTTTTATTTAAATTTATCGCTGCTTAGTGCTTTGTTGCAATTGTTCACCCAAGATTCTTATATATAATCTGAGCGTATGTAGGCATACTTAGCTTTGCTATTCCATTTTTTCTGGCGCATAGAAATAAGAGTATTGTCCAGGTTAGGTATTCAATTGAGTATGGTATTTGGATTGCTATCAGAATATCTTTTCTATGCATGTGATTTCTCACATCTGGTTATAATATTTGTGAAGATGTGCATTGCACGTGCACTTGGAAGCAGGCCCGTGGCCCGCGCTGGACGGTGCCGACGCCGACCCGAGCCACCTCGTCCGCGTATTCTTGGAGCTGTGGCTGGTCGATTTACATGAAATTAATTCCCTCGGTTCTGGTGGCAAATATAATACACATAATCCATATTGTTATGCACTAGCGTGTATGTGTGAAATAGATGGATTATGGTCCCGTATCCAATAAGATGGATATGTGTGTGTTAGAGAGAGAGAGGGGGGGGATAGAGAGTGAGGAAGAGGGAGGGAGAGTGTGTGTCTGTGTGTGAGGATTTGATGGTAAAAAAGGTCGCCAATGTCGTAATATTGAACTCTTAAAGTTAATGTGGCCCTGTTGCAACGCACGGACGTTCTTCTAGTAACTCCTAATGTCTGAGTTGGTAGTCTCACCTCACTCCGGTTAATCGTTTCCCACCGTTCTTTTTATTCCACCAACACATTTAAACCGCATTTTATGCATAATTTATTTAAACCGATTTTATCTGCTAATAAGATCAATTTTCAGTAGTATTTGGTAACTTTTATATGGAAAGGAATAAATCATGATCAATCTTTAACCAATTCATATGTCACTCAATCGAATTAATTAATCTTTCCATATGTAACAAAAACTACTTAAATAACCATACCATACGTCGTGCAATCGCTTCCACCAAAGCCCACCTATTTTTTTCATATATCTACCGCTAAGATGGCTATAATCTACCGTCTGCAAATATAACCAGGCGGAACGCCTCGTCCGTGGACGAAAAGTTCTGCACCCATCGCAATTGCAAAGCCGCCCATCTCGAACATACACATGCCCAGAGGTAACATCCCGTCGACGTCGTCGCTGACGCCTCCCAGCCCGAGCCAATCCGCTGCGAGCTACAAGGAGAGGAGCTTCCGCTCGAGCACCTACATCCCCGAGCCGGAGGGCGCTAGAATCTCCTCGGCGCACCGCCGTCCGGCACGCTACCGGTGAGCTCGCAGGTGAGCACCATCGCCCTTCTGGACCGCCTCCTTCTACCTTCCTTTCCTCCTCTATCTCTTACCTTCCCTCTGATTTCGTTGCCGCAACTGACGTTTCTACGATGAGCGCGTGCGTCTGCAGCAAACCCTGCTCGGGTCATCGCCAGCCTATGCATCTCCAGCATCGACCACAGGAGCTCAACCCGCCGCCGCCATGCACCTCTTTGCTTTTGGATCCACCGATCCCCGCCTTGCTGGGACCGTTCGCGCCGCCGGCGAGATCCCCATGATCTATCGTCTCCTCTTCCTGCTCCACTTTGTTGATAATCAGCCGCCCGCCCATGGGCCACCTCCTTCCGCCGGGCCAGTCCCGTAGGCCGCAGCCGAGCCTTCCCAAGCCGGCTCCAAGCACTACAAAAAAAGACACATCCGTGAAATTTTGGGTTGAATGAATTTTTTCTGTCATACTTATGGCACTTCTATGACGGTAATTGTGACAAAACCCGGTATTATCATAGATGTGGTAGGCTCCTACTTCTATGACAAAAAATCATGACAGAAAATGGGTTTTCTGTCCTGGGCGGGCCAGAGATGCAGCTGCATGAGATTCTTTGGGCCGTGCATGACGAAAAAACCATGGTAGAAGCGAGGGCAAGGAAAGTATCGGGGAGTTTCTGGTTACGGTGGGTGGTCGGGGGCCGAGCGTGCGCGTTTCTCTCGTACACATACGCGCGTGGGTGCAAGGTGTTGGGCTCTAACTGAACCCGAACGAGGTGTTCGTCTATTGAACCCGAGCGATTGCACTGCAGGCTACACGTTACTAAACCTGATCGAGCGATTCCTTCGTTCGCTAATGCTGGTAACTGAAGCCAATCAAACCTGCTGCCTCCTTCCCTTGATGAAAAGTGAGGGTTGTTGGGGGTTGGATGAACAGTTCCCGGTGTGGGGTTGGATGAACAAGACTCCGTGGTGTTGCCGCTGGATGAACAGGACCCAGATCGATCGAGCTGGTTGGGCGTGGATGAACAGGACCCCGTGGAGGGCTGGATGAACATGGCGACCCTGTGGAGGGCTGGTTGAACAGTAGCCGTTGGAGGGCTGGATGAACAGTAGCCCGTGGAGGGGTGGTTGAACAGGACCCGATGGAGAGGGCTGGTTGAACAGTAGCCTGTGGAGGGCTGGTTGAACAGTATCGGTGGAGGAGCGTGCGGTGTGGAGGCTGGATGAACAGGAGCCCGTGGATGAACAGTCGCATGTGGAGGCTGGAGGAAGTCGACGGTGGATGAACAGTAGCCCATGGAGGCTAGAGGAGGCCGATGGTGGAGATGAACAGTATCTCGTGGAGTCTTGTTTTGTGGTACGCCACACCCCTCCCGATGAACAGGACCACCGTTTCGACCGTAGCGCTCCAACACAAGTCCGTTTCCTCCGTTTTGCGGTACGACACAGCCCTCCCGATCAACAGGACCCCGTTTCGACCGTAGAAGGTCCAACAGAAGTCCGTTTCCTCTGTTTTGCCGTATGCTAGACCCCTCCCGATGAACATGATCTTGTTTCGACCGTGGCCGGTCGAACACAAGGCCGTTTCCTTCATTCTGTGGTACGCCAGGCCTCATTTCCATCCGCTGTTCCATCCAAGTCTTCCCGATGAACATGATGCATTCCGTTCCGACCCAGCCGGTTGGCTCCCCATGAACACGACGACGACACAGTTTCTCCGTTTCGACCCAGCCATGTACACGAGCCCTAGCCATACGTATGCGCGAGTAGGCGTTCGAGACCCCACCCATATGTACGTACGTGGCCGTATTTAGTTTCTTGCACTCTGGCCGCTGTATGTACGTGTACATGCTACGTGCGCGCCTCTACTATGACACGTGCGCGTCTCTACATCGACCAGTATGTACGTACACGTTCGCGGCCATAATGACAACGCTACGTATGCTTCGACCAGATGGGTCCCGACTGTCATGCACTTCCTTGCGTGCGAAGATGTAGCTGGTGGGTCCCAGCAGTTAGGGGGGTGAATCATGTTTTTTTGCCTGTAATACGGACACACTTCCTTGTATGCAATGATGTAGCTAGTGGGTCCCAACAGTTAGGGGGAAACATTTTTTTCATGAAATACGGTAGCCCGTCCGGTGGGTCCCTGCTGTCAGAGGGAGGAATAATTAGTTTGCGCGTAATAAGGAGGCACTTCCTTGCGGCTGTCGTGGACCTAGCTGTCAGCCTCTCCATGTATTGTACTCTTCCGATGAAAGTCGTTTCTTGACCACGTTTACCACGCCGCGCCGAGAGCACCAGGACGATGGACGATGGCGAGGCCTAGGAAGGGGACGATGCGGAGCTGGGGAAGATGCGACAGTGGAAGCCCGCGTGAAGAGGAGTATGAGGGTTCACTGGTTCGCCTACGGTGTGAAGCTGCCGTCGCCGCAGAATAACAGAGGGTGTGGGTGAGTAGAGGAATGGCCTGGCCAGCGATGGGAGTAGTAGGGGGCGGTGAGGCCTCCGCGGCATCACAGCCGGCCACGGGAGGCAGGAGCACGCGGCACGACCGACGCTGCTTTGGGCGGCTGGAGCAAGAAGACCAGAGGTTGAAGAAGCACTACGGCTGTTGGATGAACATCGTACGATCACTGTAGCTACAATCGTTTATATTGACTAAGCTGACAAAGCCCTTGGTACGCGTCAACTTAGTAGGCCCATAGGTCAGCCTCCGAAACGGTGCGCCCTAGATGTCAGGGGGAGGAATCATTTTTTGGGCGGCTGAAGCAAGAATATCCGAGATTGAAGAAGAAGCACGACATCCATTGGATGGACATCCAACGGCCACTGTTCCTAGAACCGTGTGTTGACTATAAGTTGGCAAAGCCTTGCATACACGTCAACTTAGTTTTTTTAGGGACGCGTCAACTTAGAAGGCCCACAAGTGTGTCGCAGAGAACATATAGCCCATTTGCGATTTGTAAGAATGTACAACCCATTTTTGAATTCTAATGGAATTTACTACAACCCATTTACAGTTTGTTAAAAGTACATCCCATTTTCTAGTATTTATAGTAGAACCATGTTCGTGCGTTGCAACGGGATATGAATATTTTAGTATGTTAGCTCCTGAATTAGCTATCCATATTAATACGGTTGTGCAAATAAATGTTTACCAAATTCTGCCCGTGATTTACTTTATAATTTGATGAGAAGTTTGGTAAGTAAATTAAGGTGGAATTGGTTTAGAGAGCAAGTAATTAATATGATTAAGCAGCGCATCAGAAAGGTGCGGTGATTTACCTTATATTTTGATGAAAAATTTGCTAAGTATATTCAGGTGAAATTGGTTCAGAAGGTAAGTAATCAACATGATTGAGGGACGCACGGGGAAGGTGAGATCAAATATGATGTGGTGGAAAAATAAATAGTCTAGATGAATAAATCTATGGGGAATTGCGATGAGAGGGGACCCACTGACAAAGAGTTTTGCCTCACAGGAAAAGAACATTACTTATTTTTTAAGTAAAATTAGTAAAAAGTAGTAGAGAAGTAGAGATGGAAAAAAGCGAGACGAAAGCCTATTTTGTGACGGTAACGAAGTAGACCAATGACCAATGTATGACATCAAACATCACAATCAATAAGCAATTCACATGTTTATCTCCGTCATATGGCTAAACGCCTTCGCATTTTCAGCAGTCATCCAAGAGGATGTCAAGCACCAAATCATATGCAATTGGCATGCACCAATGATCAAATCAACGATGTATCGGGATCACACGTGGCCAGCCTGAACCAAGAAGTTCTTAGTGTACTGAATTTATACATAAAACCGTTGCGCATGTTGCCCGAATTTTCTGAACACTTTGTTTGAGTAGCCACACATGAAGGGGCTGATCTGGTGTACATGGACACTTCCATTACAAATCTACAATCAGCTCTTTTTTCCTTTGAGAAAAAGAACAACAAAAACAGGAGAATGGTAGGAAAGATAAAACCTGAAATTTTATCTTTCTCGCCACTCTGTTTGACGACTATTTACAACACGACCTTCTAAGTGCGACTTACCCTTTCTTCCCATGTGCATGGCTTCTAGGTGAAATCACGTCATGGTCGCCGGAGCTACTACTTTTCTTGCCACGTGATCTTCTGGGCGAAATCACCTCATGGTCGCCGGAGCTGCTCTTCTTGCCATGTGATCCTCTAGGCGAAATCACCTCATGGTCGCCGGAGCTGCCCTTCTTGCCATGTGAAGGAGGCAATGACGCCCACGTAATCTTCTCGCCGATCTTCTTGTCGCTCGCCTTCTTGCCGAGATGCCTGCCGGTCTTGCCCATGGATCTGGGTCCTCCATCCTCGCCGTTCAAGATGGGCACGAGGTACCACCAGATGGAGGTGCAGCAGATGGCGAACATCCTCCCGAACACGACCAGGCTCAGCAAGAGCAGCACCGCCACGAACGGCCAGTACTGGCTCGGCCTAATCGCCTTGTCCGCCCACGACCACCTCCCGGCGGCCGAAGCCTTCTTCTTCGTCGGCGCCGCAGCGACAGCCGGCGCCGTCACAGCCGCGGCGTGCTTGACGGCGTC
Organism: Triticum aestivum; assembly: GCF_018294505.1. NCBI lineage: Eukaryota > Viridiplantae > Streptophyta > Magnoliopsida > Poales > Poaceae > Triticum > Triticum aestivum. The sequence continues at coordinate 208,177,204 of NC_057798.1, forward strand.
GTCTCCTCCTCTCGGGCTGGTGGACTCCGTCCGCGGCGACGGCGGCTGCGTGGGCGGAGGCGTGGACGACACGGCCAGCTTGGACTTGCACTTCTTCTTGGGCTCGGCCTTGGCGGCGGGCTCTTCCGTCGGCAGCTTGACGACGATGGGCACCCAGCCCTTGGTCTCGGACTGCACGAACCGGACCATGACGTGGTCGCCGCCGTCGACGCGGCGCAGGACCTTCTCCCGCCGGGACTCGAGCTCCGCGAGCACCATGGAGAACTTGTCCAGCCCGCGCGACGCGTACGGGTTCTCCTTCTTCCCGGTGACCGGCTTCTTCTTCTCCTTCCTCTGCGCCTGCTTGCCTCCGCCGCTCATCGGCTCGCCCTTGTCAACGTCCTTGAAGCTGGCTGTGCCGCAGAACACCATTTCTTCCGGCATAATACCGTTTACCACTCCCTGTCAAGAACTGCTTATAAAGGGGATAACTTCCAAGCTGGTTGTAACTTGCTCCGGTGTCGCTCATAATTTGTTTAGCTGTTCCTCTGTGGGGCTGGGTGACTGGAAGTCGGGGGCGACTCGATCATTTGAAGGCCGCGGGGCGGTGTCCTGGCGCGAGCTGGGTCAAGCGTGGAGGTGTCAGATAGTACTATTCAATTTTCATGCCTTGCTTCCCACGATTGACCCGGTGTAGAGATGGGAAATACTACTCCAGTACTGTGTCCGCGTTAAGCCGTTAACAACAAGAAAGAAAACGGTGAGAATCTTCACACAGAGAGCAAAGCGACACGTCCCATAATTTATACAGAGCGTACGTCTGCTTCTGAATTGTATGCATGGGAAATTGTTATATGCTCGACGTTCCACGGTTTTACAATAAAAAAAAGGCGCAACCGGATAATCACGATTTGTAGAGAGACTGAATCAGTGGTGACGTATAACTCGATCAACCGACGGACCGATAGCAATTTCTAAGCATAACAGCAAACCCATAGTTTTATACGAATCGGCACCAAGTAATCCACGAGGTGCATGCGTACGTAACTGCGTATCCAGACACCCTTGCCGTCGATCCAGTTGGTTGCGCGTCGAGCTCGCACATAGTCATAAATACTACTCGTACAGTTGGTTTATCAGCCTGTGCAGATAAATTGACTCCAAGTCTCCAGCTATTTCCGCCCGAAAAATAAAGAGTCTCCAACTACTAGCTCGATCATGACCTGACGAGCAGCGTACGGGTTGCCCGCATAACCGCATTTATTGCACCAGCGGCGCGAGGTCGCGACGTCTCCCTCGTGATTTCGCTGCCGGTTGCCCAATTTTCTCTGCTCATGATTTTCTTTTTCTTTTTTTTGAACTTTCTCTGCTCATGATTTAGTAGTAGAATGTCAAGTAGTACTACGTACACAGTGATTCGCGAGCGCTAGCTGAGTTTCCGCTGACCCGCCGGCCGGCCGCGGTAAGGTTTGAGGTTTGATTGCTGTGCAAGCCGTGGACCGATCTCCGCTGCTTCTCTGAAGCTTATCGTGCCGATTAAACTAACACGGGTCGTCTTGAACGAGTCAACGGTTCCTGTGGTTCGTGCTACGTAGCGATGATTTACCAGTTTAGTTTTATTTGTTTGGCCTATGTAGGTCAAAGGAGGAGACAAAATCTCGGCAGCACGATCGCTCTGCTCTGACCATCATTTCTCCTGGATTGTTAGAGCAACTCTAACGCAGTGATCCAAACGGATACGGATTTTGTTCGTATTTTGTCCGTTTGGTCGCTCGCCTGCCTAGCGAACATGAGACGGACAGGGGATGAACCCAACGCAAGACCAAAAAGTGGACACGCCCGCGTGGAGACGCCGCTTTCCTCCCGTGCCGCCGCGGCAGCGCCCCGTGCCGCAGCTCGTCGTCCCCCGCTCGCCGCGCCCGCTCATAGCCTTATCGCCGCCGCCGCCTGGCCGCGCCCGCCTCCGTCGTCTGCAGCTCGCCCGACGCCGCGCCCATCGCCCCTGGTCGCGCCCGCGCCGTGCCCGCCCCTCGACCGCGCCTTGCTGGCCGCGCGCTGCTCATGTGCCCGCACGCGCCCAGCCCGGTTTGCCCGCTCGCTGCTGCCCTCGTTGCAGCGCTGCTGTTGTTGCTTCCGCGCCGCTGCTCTTGCTGCTCACCGCCGCTATATGCTGCTATCCGCGTACGGCCGCGGTGGCGCCCTGGCTGTGTGCCTCGCCTGCTCCCACCTCGGCTAGCCGGCGCACCACCCTCACCCTGCGCCTCCTTTGGCCGCGCGGTTGAGCCGGGCCACCTCCTGCCGGCGCCAGGCCTCCTCCTCGCGCCGTCGTGCCCCCCTCAGATCCCCATCGCGGCGAGCACGGCCGGGTGGCACCGCAGTTCCTCGGTGAGCGCCAGGAGGAGTAGCAGGAAGTGGAGGTGGGCGGCAAGCGCGGCGGCAGCCTGCGCATGTGGCCTCGCTCCTCCTCGCGGTGGTTGTGGAGGCTGGCGCCAGCTCGTGCGCGCTCACTGCTAGGTGGGACCAGGGGCGGACACGAGTGGACGACAGCGGTCGAGCAGAGCGTCTGCTTCGTACCCATTTGTTTCCAGATTTGGACCAAGTTTGAGTCGGAGACGGACAGCAGGCGGACACCCGCGTCTGTTTGGGTCGCCCCGTTGGGTCAAGTTTTGTGTCCGGATGATCCAAACGGACAAAATGGGTCTTTGCATTGGACTTGCTCTTATCTGCTTCCGTTATGACAACCCCATCTTGACTGTTTTAGTGGGATCATTCTAGAAGTTGTACTTTTGTATATTTTTTTAATGAAAATAGCTAGAACAATTGTTCTATGGTCTCGGTTCAAAAGAAAAAAAAATCATTCTAGAAGTTCCGTGCGGCTAATCACAGTACTACTAGTACGTAGCTTATTGATTGCAAATGAAGTACTAGCACGAAGCTGCGTACCTGTGTCTGAAGAGTGAAGAATGCCTGGGGACCTCGCACTGAAGTGCTCGGAAGAAATGGAGGGGATGACGGCTGAGAACAAGCTGGGAAAGAAAATACTGTATTAAGCTACCCCTCTGGAAGGGATAGCTGACACCTAAAGACACATGGGTGACATCAGGGCTCGTTTTAAATTTTCTTTTTGCAAGCATTTTTAAGCTTCTGGATGGACCTGTGCGTGCAAGTGCAAGTATGCAACGACGTCTGCAAAGAAGTTGTTGTTAGCAGCCTGCCCTGCCGACCTGTGCATCGGTGCACGCCCAAAATTCTTTCATTTTCTTCATCCTTAGAGCATCTCCAGCGGGAAAAAATGCGTCTTTTGCACGCGCGAGCCGGGTTGGCGCAGGAAAAAAAAAACTACGCGCGCGAAAAAGCGGCAATGCGCCCGACAGTTTTGGCGCGCGGACGTCCAACGCGCTCTATAAAATCCGCGGCGGGCGCCCGCTAACCGCCGTCCGCGTCGCCTCTCTCCCTTCTTCCTCGCTTCTGCCGGTGCCCCCCGCCGCCGCGCCCTTCTTCCTCGTCTCCAGCGTCCCCCCGCCGCCTCCAGCGCCTTCTTCTCGCCGCCGACATGCCGCCGAGCGCCCGAAGCAGCTTCGGCTACCGCGGCGTTCGCGCCCACCCCTCCGGCGTGTATTACGCGGAGATCCGCTCCGGTAATACACGCCTCGGTCTCGGGACGTTCGAGACCGCCCACGAGGCCGTCCGCGCATACGACGCGGCGGCATGGCGCCTCGCGAGGCCACGTTCGCAGATGAATTTCTCGGACGTGTGGACGCGCCAGCAGGCACAGGACCTCACGGCTCCGCCGTGGCTAATGACCGAGGAGGACTGCCGCATCCAGCGGAGGCGGGAGGGGCGCCTCCTCATCGCCGAGGCGGATGAGCACACCATGGCGGCGTGGCGCGAGCGCTTCCCGAAGGACGTCGCTGTCGAGAACGAGTTCTGAGCGCAGCGAGCCATGGATCGAGCGGACAGGCGAGAGCAGAAGGCACTGGCGGAAGCCCAGTGCGAACTGGCATCTGCGACCTGGGACGACAATGATCCTCGATGGGAAGACGTGCTTCTGTCGTTGGACTACACCACCGAGGAGGACGACAACTGCGAGTAGTCTATCTAGTTTATCGTCGACGTAATCTACTATATTTGCATCGTAGTATCATTTTTATCTATTTTTATTTGTATCGTATGGACTAGCTTGTGGTGTTGGGCTTGAAATATGCATTGTAGTATCATTTTCATACGTATTTGTATTTTATCTATATGTTGTTTCATATTGTTTGTATGTGTTGCATCATAGTACCGGTTGCTCGTGCGCGGATTTTGCAATGCTTGCTAGAGCTATAGTGCCGCGCCTTATTTTGCAGCCCCTGCTGGAGCAAGCGCCCTCCTGTGCGCTAAAAAAAAGCTATTTTAACGCTGTGAAAATAATTTAGCACGCCGCGCGTTGCGCTTCTGTTGAAGATACTTTTAAAGTTCGTCTTCTTTTTCACGGTCTTAAGCACGAGCAGAAGTCCATTCATTGGCGGAATGCGCTGGGACGACTTTGGAGATGGTTATTCCCCTTCTTAGCAGTACAGGCACAGTAACTGAACCAACTACATCTCACGTACAGATCAAAACAAGAAAAAGGAAACTTTCTTGCTAAATCTCAGTTGACTCAGACTTTGTTATGTATCAATTGTTGTTATATTCGTAAAAATATACATTGAGAATATGCAATAAAAAACAGATTTCCCTCCTTACATGTTATGCCACCTGACTAAGATTTAGTTAATTCTCAGTCGACTCGACTGAGATCTAGCCACACCCAAAAAAGAAGCATAGAGCTTACATGCAACGACGTACTCAACATATCCAATGAGTGTGCTAGCGGGCTCTCACAGGCCGGTACTACAAAAGCAAGACAAACGGATTGGCATGAAGATATTGGGAAACCTCTTTCCTTTTATTAGTATTCTCTTTGTCTTCCATTTGTTTTCTTATCTTTAAATAATTAATTGACAATATAAGGATTCTCAATGCAATTTACCGCATAATACATATAAATTTCCTCTAAATCAAAAGCAAGAAATTCTTAAGGTTATATTCTGGAATACCCGTAGTTATTCGTTCCATTTCGGCATATTACAGAAGCAAACTAAGTTCGTTATGATGCGCAAGGGAAATCAAGTCATCACAATTTATGGACACGATTCGATCATGAAATAATTAAATGATCATGTTCATTGCAAAGTTCATAAGGACGGCGAGAAAAATTAAATCTTTTAGCACAAACATCTAGCCTCTATTGCAACCATTTAGTTTCTAAATACATATGTCTCTTGCAAAATCTATCTTCCCTTTTTGGTATGTAATTGCAAACTCTATGCACTCCACAAAAATTGGCATGCTTATAAGAAAGATTTTTATCATGACTAGTGCAATCATCATTAGTACTATGGATATTCAAAGAATTCATACTAACAACATTGCAATTATGCTCATCATTCAAAGATGGTATGCCAAACATTTTATTGCATTCTTTCTCTAGCAATTGAGCATAATTATCGGAATCCTTATTTTCATGAAAGGCATTAAAAAGATGAAGCAAATGAGGCAACCTCAATTTCATTTTTTTGTAGTTTTCTTTTATAGACTAAACTAGTGATAAAACAAGAAACTAAAAAATTCAATTGCAAGATCTAAAGATATACCTTCAAGCACTAACTTCTCCGGCAATGGCGCCAGAAAAGAGCTTGATGTCTACGACGCAACCTTCTTCTTGTAGACTCGTGTTGGACCTCCAAGCGTAGAGTTTTGTAGGACAGTAGCAAATTTCCCTCAAGTGGATGACCTAAGGTTTATCAATTCGTGGAAGGCGTAGGATGAAATGGTCTCTCTCAAACAACCCTGCAACCGAATAACAAAGAGTCTTTTGTGTCCCGGACACACCCAATACAATGGTAAATTGTATAGATGCACTAGTTCGGCGAAGAGATGAAAGTGCAACTATCCCTAGGTGGTTTTGGTAATTAATAACAACATATAGCTCATTGAGCTAATGCTATTCCAAGACTATTATTTCAGGAAAGCTCAATGAATGGCATGGCATGGATGATGAAAGTGGATCCCTCAAAATACTAAGGACAAAGGATTGGCTCAAGCTCAAAAGCTCAAGACTCTTAATTTTATATTTTAGTGATCCAAGATCACATTGAGTCTATAGGAAAAGCCAATACTATCAAGGAGGGATGAGGTGTTGCTTAATGAGCCTCTTGCTTCATGTGCTTAGTGATATGCTCCAAAACCCTCAACTACTTTCCCACATCCACATATGACCTAAACCCAAAGCCAAAATCGGTCACACCAAAACTTCCTATCCGGCGCCACCGATTCCAAAAGTCATAGCCACTGCCACAAACCCTAAGCAAATCGGTCTTACCGATAGGGATCTCGGTCTCACCGAGATGGGGTTGCAATCTCACTGTTTCCCTTCGTAGCGTTTCGGTCTAACCAAAGTGAGCGATCGGTCCCACCGAGATTGCAATGTAAACTCTCTGTTTCCTTTTTGTAACATTTCGGTCTCACCGAAAAGAGCAAATCAGTCCCACCGAGTTTACCTGACCAACTCTCTGGAAAGCTTATTACCAAATCGGTCTCACCGAGTTTGTGTAATCGGTCTTACCGAGATTACGTTATGCCCTAACCCTAACCGAATCGGTCTCACTGAGATGCATGTCAGTCCCACCGAAAATCACTAACGGTCACTAGGTTTAGTAAATCGGTCCGACCGAGTTTAACAATTCGGTCCCACCGAGTTTGGTAAATTGTGTGTAACGGTTAGATTTTGTGTGGAGGCTATATATACCCCTCCACCTCCTCTTCATTCGTGGAGAGAGCCATCAGAAGAACCTACACTTCCAACTTACCATTTCTGAGAGAGAACCACCTACTCATGTGTTGAGGCCAAGATATTCCATTCCTACCATATGAATCTTGATCTCTAGCCTTCCCCAAGTTGCTTTCCACTCAAATCTTCTTTCCACCAGATCCAAACCCATTGAGAGAGAGTTGAGTGTTGGGGAGACTATCATTTGAAGCACAAGAGCAAGGAGTTCATCATCAACGCACCATTTGTTACTTCTTGGAGAGTGGTGTCTCCTAGATTGGCTAGGTGTCACTTGGGAGCCTCCGACAAGATTGTGGAGTTGAACCAAGGAGTTTGTAAGGGCAAGGAGATCGCCTACTTCGTGAAGATCTACCGCTAGTGAGGCAAGTCCTTCGTGGGCGACGGCCATGGTGGGATAGACAAGGTTGCTTCTTCATGGACCCTTCTTGGGTGGAGCCCTCCGTGGACTCGCGCAGCCGTTACCCTTCGTGGGTTGAAGTCTCCATCAACGTGGATGTACGATAGCACCACCTATCGGAACCACGCCAAAAACATCCGTGTCTCCAATTGCGTTTGAATCTTGCAAACCCTTCCCTTTACTTTCTTATAAGTTGCATGCTTTAATTTCCGCTGCCTATATACTCTTCGCATGCTTGCTTGAATTGTGTGATGATTGTTGACTTGTCCTAGAGTAGCTAAAATCCGCCAAACTCTAAAATTGGGAAAAGGTTAAGTTTTTATTGGTCAAGTAGTCTAATCACCCCCCTCTAGACATACTTCAAGGTCCTACAAGTGGTATCAGAGCCTTGGTCTCCATTTGCTTTGATTTCCATAACTTTTGGTGGTCATAGCCTTGGTTTCACAACCTAGGAGAGTATGGCGTCTAGCGAGGGAAATTATCACCGTAGAGGTCCTTACTTTGATGGTACTAATTTTGCTAGTTGGAAGCATAAGGTGAAAATGCATATTCTTGGACATAACCCCGCCGTTTGGGCAATTATTTGCATTGGCTTGCAAGGTGAATTTTTCGATGGGAGAGAACCGAACCGTGAAGCTAACGCGGAAGAATTGAAGATGCTGCAATACAACGCTCAAGCTTGTGATATCATCTTCAACGGATTGTGCCCCGAAGAATTCAACAAAATCAGCCGTCTTGAGAATGCAAAGGAAATTTGGGATACTTTGATTGATATGCATGAAGGTACCGAATCCGTCAAGGAATCCAAGTTGGATGTGCTCCAAAGTCAGCTTGACAAGTTCAAAATGAAGGATGGTGAAGGTGTCACTGAAATGTACTCTAGGCTTGCTCTTATCACAAATGAGATTGCCGGCTTAGGGAGTGAAGAGATGACTGACAAATTCATCATCAAGAAGATCTTAAGAGCATTGGATGGAAAGTATGATAGCGTGTGCACATTGATTCAAATGATGCCAAACTACAAAGATCTCAAGCCAACGAAAGTCATTGGAAGAATTGTTGCTCATGAGATGTCACTCAAGGATAAGGAGGAACTTCACAACAAGTCAAGTGGTGCTTACAAAGCTTCAAGTGAATCCCCCACATCAGCAAGTGAGAAACCAACCTTCAATGAAGAATTGAGCTTAATGGTGAAGAACTTCAACAAATTCTACAAGAGTAGAAGCAAAGAAAGAAGCTCCAAATCAAGGTCTTACAATGACAAGAGATCTTCTAGTCGAGAGCGCAATTGCTACAATTGTGGGAGACCCGGACACTACTCCAATGAGTGTACGACACCCTACAAAAGAAGAGAAGATTCTCCAAGAAGAAGAAGCAAAAGAGAAGAATCACCACCAAGAGAGAGGAGGAGTAGAGATGATCGTTATGAACAAAGACCCTCACGGAAAAGCAAGGATTCGGAAAGGAAGGACAAGTCATCAAGGAGCTACACGAAACGAGGACATCAAGCTCATGTTGGTGAATGGGTATCTGGCTCCGACTCTGACAATCACTCCGAGAGAAGCTATCACTCCGACTCCGAATATACTCAAGATGAAGGTGTTGCCGGTCTAGCACTTGTGTCAACCAACTCCTACGACATATTTGATTCACCAAATGAAGGTGTTGGAAGATGCTTCATGGCCAAAGGCCCAAAGGTAACACATCCCGAGTATGTTGATTTCAATAGTGATGACGATGACTTGCTTGTGGATGATGATTTACTTGTTGACAACTCTAGTGATGAATACTATGATGAAACTTCAATTAATCATGCTAATCATGCTAAAACGAATGACAATGATAAGGAGAAGATTGAGCTTCTAACTAAAGAATTAAACTCTCTTAAGTTAGCTCATGAAACTATCTACGAATATCATCGAGAACTTTTAAGGGCTCATGAGAAGTTACGCTTTGAAAAGCTCAATCTTGAGCAAGAGCATGAGTTCTTAAAAGCAATCAATGATGATCTTCGCAAGAAAAGTTCTTCTTACATTGCCAAGCGTTTACTCTTATCTACTTACATGCCTCAAGTCAAGTCTAGTAACAAGTACAAGAAAGATACTTCCTCTAGTAGTAACAATAATAATGTTAAATACAATATTGTTGCTTCTAGTAGCTCTCTTGATTCCACTAATGATTCTCTTAGCCAAGTTACACTTGAGCAAGAAAATAGCTTATTGAAGGGAATTATAGAGAAAGGTGTTTACAAGAGCCTTGCCAGGAGTAAGTAATTCGAGGAAATTGTACGCAAGCAAGGAAGGCACCGGAAGAATCAAGGTGTTGGTTTTGAACGAAAGTTCAATGCCAATGGAGTTGAGTGGGAAGAAGATCAATACCCCAAGACGAAGTTTGTTCCTCAACAAGATAAGTATGATCCTACTTCCTTCAAAGGAACACAAGCTCAAGATGATCTTCCACCACATGACCACAAGAACAAAGGCAAGGACAAGCTTCAAGAAGAGATTGATACATTTGAAGAAGCACCTAAAACCTCGTTCAAATGGGTCCCCAAGACTACGTCAAGTTCTACTTCATCAAGTACAACTACAACTCCAAGGATTCCCATCAAGATGATGTGGATCCCGAAGAAGAAGAACTAGAGAGTTCTTGAGGGTGACTCCGCCAACATTCTTCACTCATATCATTTTGGCAAGAACAAGTGCAATCAACTTCCACATCTTGCACTAGTTCAAGGAGTCACAAACCCTCATATTGGTAAGACAAGGGACAAGGTAACCTAATGATTTCATGGACATCATCTTGTGTGTGCATCACTCTATGTCTATGGATATTCTTGTTTGTTCCTTGTGGGACTAACCCATGTAGGTAAGTTGAAAGTGCAACTCACTCCAAAGGATTGCTCCAAATGATCTACATCAACATTGAGCATCTACATCTTCAACACCTACATGAAGTCATCATCGACAAAACCCAATGTTAGTTCATCCCTCTAAGGGGGGATCTCACATCTAGGGGCAACTTAACTCTAAGAATTGAGTCAAAGCAACTCTAATGGTGTGAACACATTAATGCATTATGTAAAAGTGGTAACCCCACTTGAGCATAAACGATGAGTATGACCTATGATCAAATGTTCTCATTTGACTCCTAAGTCAATATACTCATATATAGATGACCTAGTCATCGCCAATTGTTTGATAGATGCTAGAATTGGTTGTGCATGCTTTGCCACATATTTCATTTGCTATCTTATTGTGTGAGCATGTTGGTGCATATTTTACTCATTCAAGGACGTCCACTTGTTGTTTTGATTGTTTGGTTTCTTTTCTTTTTGCCAAGTGGATGGACAAGAATGCCTAAGAACCTTCTTTAGCTATCTATGCTTTTCTCATCTCAAACTCTATTCATGCTACATCACAAAATTTGATCAAGTCAGATTCGAACCACTCTGTGTGAGGAGAACTCGGAGTCCCCGATTCGTCATAGACTTAAACTTCCAAAACCTCTTTGTGATTCTCGGTCTGACCGATTCTTCCATTTCGGTCCTACCGAGGTCACCAAGTTGATCTGAGTTTTCAATCTCGGTGCAACCGATTTGAACTTTTCGGTCTCACCGATTTGCTATAACTGAACACAGTTATGCATCTCGGTGCCACCGTGTTGTTCCACTCGGTCACACCGACAGGGTCGGGCTATATATAGTCACGGGCAAAAATTTGGAAATTTCTCCGAAACCCTTCGCCCGCGCAAGAACTCGCTCTGCCATTGTGGTCTCCGGATCGTCTCCTCGCCGCCAGCAGCCTCCTGTCGCTGGTCTTCGCCGCCGTCAACGGAAATCGTCCCCGCCGTTGCCGCCGTAGCAAGTCCACCGCCAAGTTAGGGTATGGACTTGATCTTTGTGCTATCCACGTCTGATTCCTAGCACATTGTTTTCATATTGTTTCTTGCCATGATTGAGATTCTTCTATCCAACCAAAATAGTCCGTAGTTTAGATGGGATTCAAATTTTTAGGGTTAGATTTCCGCCGAAACCATCTCGGACCCACCGAGTTGAAAAACTCGGTCTCACCGATTTGGCTTATGCCATTGCACTAGTGACTCTCGGTCTAACCGAGAATTACTAATCGGTGCGAGCGATTTGAGGATTTTGTGAAACCCTAGCAGTCTCGGTGCCACTGAACTGAAACTCGGTCCAACCGAGATCATCAGTTTAGGTTCCAAAACTGCTTCGGTATCACCGAGTTTGAAAATCGGTTGATCCAAAATGCTTTCTGTGGAAAACTAAAACTGAACTTTTCAATCATTCTTTTGCAAAAATCTCTGCATTTTGTCATGCTCATCTATTCTATCTCATCTATAACTCTTCACAGGGTCAGCAGTCAGCTTGTGCAGTATGTCTAATCAGAGTGACAGTCAGAACAGGTCTGAAGAGCACATGGACTTGAGTGAGGGCACTAGTCCCTCAACTTCAGATGAAGGGAGCAGAAGCACTCCTAGCAATTTGCCTAAGGCTGCAACTAGGCAAAGGAGGAAGAGAACCTCAGACTCAGAGGATGAGGATTACAAAGCTGAGGAGGATGAGGCCACTTCCAAGAAAGTGGTGCTCAAAAAAGAGTATGGCTCTGCACAAAGCACAAAACTAGGCCTGAAGAAGAAAGTTCCTGCCAAGAGAACTCCAATGCCAAAGGCCAGGAAGTCCACTCAAGTGCCAGCTCAAGCTCAACCCAAACAGGCACCTGCAAGGAAAGAGGCACCATCAAAACCTCAGAAAGTCCCCACTGGTGCAACCATGAAGTTCACACTTGAATCAGAGGATGATGGTGATCAGGACAAGAAAAAGAAGAGAGCTAGAACCACAACTGCCAAGGTCCTTGGAAAGCCCTCAATGAGAAGGGATTCTGATGAAGAGGAAGAGGATGCTGCGCCAGCTCCTAAGGCAGCTAAGCTTAAGGGAAATGCAATCAGGTCAGGGGCTGCAACATCCAAGCCTAAAGATGCACCCAAAGCTGCCTCCAAGGCCAAGCAAGCTCCAAAGAGGAATACCAGGAGTATTCCAGCTGCTGAAAAGAACAAGGCCCCAGTGCCCAATGTTGCAGAAGATGAAGATGAAGAAGGACAAGTCCTCAGAAAGCTCAAGCCCAAGATACCAGACCACAATGATGCCCATCCTGTGGCTGAGGACATGAGAATCAGGAAGGATTCAGGGCTGAGGCTGTGGAGGATGGAAGACCCATATGCTTCAAGAAGAAGAACTGCTGTTGACTACAGGTTCCACACAAAGGAACAACAGGACTTTTATGAAATCAATCTGTTGGACAAGAAGCCCATAGTCTGTGATATGAGGTGGGTTGACTGGAAATTCATCAGGGAGAATGAGCAGCACTACCCTGGAGTGGAGGAGAGCTTTATTGCTTGTGGAGTAGCAGATTTTGTTGGACAAAAGTTCACCAACTGGAATGATGAGCTTATCATGCAGTTCTACTCCACAGCACACTTTTATCCAGATGGTAGGATTGTTTGGATGTCTGAGGGTACTAGGTACTAGTCCACTGTGGAAGAATGGGCAAGTCTGATCAATGCCCCCAAGGAAGAAGAGGATGACTTGGACATATATGCAAAGAAGAAGTTGGGTCACAATTCAATGGCTCACATGTACAAGGAAATTCCTGACAAAGCAGTTGAGACTCACAAGTTTGGATCAGTTCACTTTCTGCTGTCAAGGTTGGCAACCATAAATTGGATTCTGAGGCACACTTTGTTTCCCAAGTCAGGTGACCATAACATGATCAGAGGGCATGCCATCAACATGCTGCATGTGTTTGATGTGTCACATAAGTTCAAAGTCATGAGCCTCATCATTGAAACAATCAAGAGGACTGCAACAGATCAGAAGAGGAGCTGTGGATATGCACCTCAGATCCAGGAGTTGATTAACTCAAAGATGGGCATAGGGAAATATCAGTTGGATAAGGAACATTTTCCAATTTATCCAGAGTTTGAGGACAATGAGGTTGTTATGAATGAAGATGATCCACAATCAGTTCAAGCTCAGGAGAAGAAGGAGAAGGCAAAGAAGGAGAAGGCTGCCAAGATGCCAACTCAAGAGGAGGCATCTGAGTATTTCTTGAAGACCAAACAAGAGCAGCTTGGTTACCTGATAGCATCAACTCTGAGGATTGATAAAGGGTTGGCAACCCTAACTCAAAACCAGGAGAGCCTGGAGAGAATCATGGAACAAAAGTTCTATGATCTAGATGTCAAGGTGACTGAGATTCAGTTAGTTGTAGAGCAGCTGCAGGATGACATGTAGGAGAGGAAGGGCAAGACAACCACGAATGTGTTTGCCAGAGTGCCCAAAGCCCAGAGGTTAGTTGCAGTGCCAGTGACAGACACTAGAGCTACAACTTCAGCACCAGCCACTGCCCCTACAGTTCCAGTGCAACCAGCTCCAGCATCCACTCCAGCACCCTCTACTTCAATTGAAGCCTTCGTCCAAGGAGCTATCAGGACACCACCACCAGAAGATCAAGCCTGAGAGTCGATCTAGCACTATGCATTTTCTATGAACTTTTTGGTAACTTGTTGCCAAAGGGGGAGAAAAATGTATAGATCATAGGCTTCAAGAGAGAGGGTGTGTTGCTTTTGTTCTCTCTTGCTTTATTTGGTGGTTTTTCAAACATTGTTTGCTTTTGGTTGAGATACTATGCTTGTGAGACATTGATGATCATGTGTTTGATCATAAGCCACACTTATGCATGCTTGATATTATCCTATCTATCTTATGTGATCATTCACTATGCTTGGTGATGAGTGCATGTATTCATTGTTTATTATTTTGAGCGCTCCACCAAGATGTATGTGACATGGAAGAGTAACCCATGAGCCTAATTCATTGTGCATTTGCAGTCCAAATCAAATATTAACCCATGCACAAATTTAGGGGGAGCTCTTGCTTATCACATACTTCTCAAAGCGACGATGTTATTCAATCTTATTATCATTTGTCGAAGCTTCGATCTATATGTTGTCATCAATTACCAAAAAGGGGGAGATTGAAAGTGCAACTATCCCTAGGTGGTTTTGGTAATTAATAACAACATATAGCTCATTGAGCTAATGCTATTCCAAGACTATTATTTCAGGAAAGCTCAATGAATGGCATGGCATGGATGATGAAAGTGGATCCCTCAAAATACTAAGGACAAAGGATTGGCTCAAGCTCAAAAGCTCAAGACTCTTAATTTTATATTTTAGTGATCCAAGATCACATTGAGTCTATAGGAAAAGCCAATACTATCAAGGAGGGATGAGGTGTTGCTTAATGAGCCTCTTGCTTCATGTGCTTAGTGATATGCTCCAAAACCCTCAACTACTTTCCCACATCCACATATGACCTAAAACCAAAGCCAAAATCGGTCACATCAAAACTTCCTATCCGGCGCCACCGATTCCAAAAGTCATAGCCACTGCCACAAACCCTAAGCAAATCGGTCTTACCGATAGGGATCTCGGTCTCACCGAGATGGGGTTGCAATCTCTCTGTTTCCCTTCGTAACGTTTCGGTCTAATCGAAGTGAGCGATCGGTCCCACCGAGATTGCAATGTAAACTCTCTGTTTCCTTTTTGTAACATTTCGGTCTCACCGAAAAGAGCAAATCGGTCCCACCGAGTTTACCTGACCAACTCACTGGAAAGCTTATTACCAAATCGGTCTCACCGAGTTTGTGCAATCGGTCTTACCGAGATTACGTTATGCCCTAACCCTAACCGAATCGGTCTCACCGAGACGCATGTCAGTCCCACCGAAAATCACTAACGGTCACTAGGTTTACTAAATCGGTCCGACCGAGTTTAACAATTCGGTCCCATCGAGTTTGGTAAATTGTGTGTAATGGTTAGATTTTGTGTGGAGGCTATATGTACCCCTCCACCTCCTCTTCATTCGTGGAGAGAGCCATCAGAAAGAACCTACACTTCCAACTTATCATTTCTGAGAGAGAACCACCTACTCATGTGTTGAGGCCAAGATATTCCATTCCTACCATATGAATCTTGATCTCTAGCCTTCCCCAAGTTGCTTTCCACTCAAATCTTCTTTCCACTAGATCCAAACCCATTGAGAGAGAGTTGAGTGTTGGGGAGACTATCATTTGAAGCACAAGAGCAAGGAGTTCATCATCAACACACCATTTGTTACTTCTTGGAGAGTGGTGTCTCCTAGATTGGCTAGGTGTCACTTGGGAGCCTCCGACAAGATTGTGGAGTTGAACCAAGGAGTTTGTAAGGGCAAGGAGATCGCCTACTTCGTGAAGATCTACCGCTAGTGAGGCAAGTCCTTCGTGGGCGACGGCCATGGTGGGATAGACAAGGTTGCTTCTTCATGGACCCTTCTTGGGTGGAGCCCTCCGTGGACTCGCGCAGCCGTTACCCTTCGTGGGTTGAAGTCTCCATCAACGTGGATGTACGATAGCACCACCTATCGGAACCACGCCAAAAACATCCGTGTCTCCAATTGCGTTTGAATCCTCCAAACCCTTCTCTTTACTTTCTTGCAAGTTGCATGCTTTAATTTCCGCTGCCTATATACTCTTTGCATGCTTGCTTGAATTGTGTGATGATTGCTTGACTTGTCCTAGAGTAGCTAAAATCTGCTAAACTCTAAAATTGGGAAAAGGTTAAGTTTTTATTGGTCAAGTAGTCTAATCACCCCCCCCTCTAGACATACTTCAAGGTCCTACAAGAGATGGTGGTACAAGTGTAATATGAATAGTAGAAATATATTTTTATAATCTGAATAAATAAAAACAGCGAGGTAACTAGTAAAAAAGTGAGCAAAAACGGTATGGCAAAGCTTGAAAACAAGGCCTAGGGTTCATACTTTCACTAGTGCAAGTTCTCTCAACAATGATAACATAACTAAATCATATGGCAATCCCTCAACGTGCGACAAAGAGTCGCTCCAAAGCTCCCATTGCAGAGAACATAAGATGAAATTGCTTGTAGGGTATGAAACCACCTCAAAGTTATTCTTTCCGATCAATCCATTGAGGTATTCCTATAAGTGTCACAAACATCCCTAGAGTTCATAGTAAAATAACACCATATGCCACACATCAATCAACCCTAATGTCATCTAGATACTCCAATGTCACCACAAGTATCCGTGGGTCAATTATACGATATGCATCAAACAATTTCAGATTCATAATATTCAATCTAACACAAAGAACCTCAAAGAGTGCCCCAAGATTTCTACTCGAGAAACAAGGACAAAAACATGCATCAACCCCTATGCATAGATTACCCCAATGTTACTTCGTGAATCCAGGAGTTGAGTGCCAAAACATACATCAAGTGAATCAATAGAATACCCCATTGTCACCACGGGTATCCCATGCAAGACATACATGAAGTGTTCTCAAATCCATAATAGTATTCAATCCGATAATTGTGAAACCTCAAAGGTAAAACTCAATTCATCACAAGAAGGTAGATGGGGAGAAACACCATATCACCCAACTATAGTAACAAAGCTCGCGATACATCAAGATCGTGCCAAATCAAGAACACAAGAGAGAGAGAGATCAAACACATAGCTGCTGGTACATACCCTCAGCCCCGAGGGTGAACTACTCCCTCCTCATCATACAGAGCGTCGGGATGATGAAGATGGCCACCGGTGATGGTTTCCCCCTCTAGCAGGGTGCCGGAACGGGCTCCCGATTGGTTTTTCCTGGCTACAGAGCCTTACATCGGCGGAACTCCCCATCTAGGTTTATTTCTGGGTTTTTAGGATTTATAAGAATTTTTGGTGTCGGTTTCACGTCAGGGGGGTCCATGAGTCAGCGACAAGGCAGGGGGCGGGCCCTAGGGGGTGGTGTCGTGGTACTATGTCTGACAGTAAGAATAGGGGGTACGTATGGAGAGGCAAGGTCTTAGCTACGGCAAGGTTGTATGCAAGTGTTTACGAGTTCAGGCCCCTCTCGGAGGAGGTAAAAGCCCTATGTCTCGGTGCCCGGAGGCGGTCGACTGGATTATGAGTATGTGTTTGTATTACAGGGGGTTCGAACCCTTGTCCCAGAGGAGGGGGTGGCTTATATAGAGTTCGCCAGGACCCCAGCCATCTCCTGTTACAGAGGGTTGAATGTACATAAAGATTGAGGCGTTACTAGTAACGCCAGCCTTAAGTGCCTTTAATGACCTTAAAGACTACAGAGTAAATGCTCGCCCGTTGCTGTTCTGAGTGACTTCTGGTCTTCAGCAGGTTGAGTGGTTTCTTGTATGGTCGAGTGGTTGACTGGTCGTGTGACTTTGGAAGGAGGGGTATCCGAGTGGTTCGTTGGTCGAGTGGATTGCACTCGACACCTTTACTGGGTACCCTTTGTTATCGCTTGAGCTTCTTTGCTTCTAGGGTAGTGACCTTAGGTAGGGCGTATAGGTCAGGCCTGTGATCCTACGCTAGGTCTGTATCCTCATCATTAGCCCCCGAATGGATTAAGGTCTGAGTGGAAAGAAGATTGAAGTTGATCTTGCTCCGACCCTTGCGCTTCACGAGTATTTACGCAGGACAGAAGACTCATGTTAGAACTTCAGCTTCGCTTCAATTGCCTTGATCGATTCAGAAAGTTGCCGAGTGAATTTGCAACATCATCTGTCGAGTGTTGTTTCTGGGCATAGAATCTTTGGCGCGATTGGTTGCGGCATATCCCGGATCTCACGGGATTCGAAATTTCGGGGAAGCGCGCGGGACGGAGCATGCCGAGGTAAGCGGGATGGATAGACAGGAGTGCCTTGATCTCCACGCCACCTTTTTCGCCACATACCCAGCGCACGACTGTTGCGGGATTTGACGGGATCACCTGGGCCCACGCGTCAGCCACTTAGAAGTGGGCCTTTATAAGGCGACGGAGCCGAGGCTCCTGCACTGTGCGCATCTATTTTCTCCCCTTTTCCTCTGCTTCTCCACTGCATCCGTCTCCTCTGCTCTTGACGCTGCCGCTCCGCCACCATGATGAAGGACAAGACGACGGTGCTGGAACGCGCGAAGAAGGCGACGGGGGCGGCGAGAGGCAAGAAGAAGAATCGCGGGTCGTCATCGCGCTCGGCGCTGCCGCCGGGTTGGATCCAAGGCGATTGGATCCGGTCTTCGCTCCGGCAGGAAGATCTGGACGAGCTGGTGGAGTCCGGGCTAATCGCCAAGGGTGCTGCGAGGTTGCCGGAGGAGGAGACGGAGCCGCAGCCGCGACCGGGTGAGTGTGTTCTGCTCGCCACCCATGTCGACCGGGGCTTCTCGCTTCCTCCGCACCCCTTTTTTCGGGGTTTCTTGAACTTCTTCGGCGCCCAACTCCATCACTTTTCTCCCAATACCATCACATATCTTGCTGCATTCCTATCCATGTGTGAGAATTTTCTGGGGTGTCGACCACACCAGGGTCTTTTAAGCATATTTCCACCATCCGTTCTCAGTCGGTGAAGAAAGCAAACACAAGTGACGAGAAAACACATGTCATTTAGATGTGTGGGGGTTTGGGTATATTTTCACCATCCGTTCTCAGTCGGTGAAGAAAGCAAACACGAGTGACGAGAAAACACATGTCATTTAGATGTGTGGGGGTTTGGGTATCTAGAAGAGGCAGAGGAGCTCTTTCCCTTCCATGACTCTTCCTGAATCGGCCAGGGGCTGGCAGTCGACCTGGTTCTACTGCCAGGACCTCGCAACTCCAGGCCAGTCAACCGGACTTCCCCACTTCACCTTTGATCGTGTTCAGACTCCTTCCTAGCTGAAAGTGCCTGCTGCTGAGAGTGTGGAGACGAACATGCTAGTTGAGAGGGTGGTCCAACCGATCAATCTGGTCATCGCCGGCATGGATCTACTAGAGGTATTCCTCAGTCGATGCATCCAACCTCTTCAGGCCCGTGACCATCCTATGTGGATGTACTATGGGTCGACGACACCACCTGGGTTCATCTAGAGGAAGTACTAGCTAAGATGGTGGAAACAAGGATAACCCCATAGGATCCAGGAGAGTCGACCCCTTCAGAGACAACAATCAGTCAGACAAGGTGTGTCTTCCATCACCGACTGTTTTTGGGTACATATTCCGACTGCCCTTGAATCCGACTGACTTTTACTCGACTTCTTGTCTTGTAGGTTTTTACTGAGATGTACTCGATGCCCAATGGTGAACAAGTTCTAGAGCAAGGCCAAGAGGGAGAGGACAGTGCGGAAGAGAGCGGTGATTGGGAATGTCCTGACGATGAAGTTGAAGAGGAAAGCGACGAGTCGGATGACGAAGAAGCGGTCGACTCACCGCCTCGCTCGAAACATCGATCCAAGCAACACCATGACCCAGCAGGCGGGCGCGGTAAGAACGTGGCCCCAAGCACCCAAACACAGAAGCGCACTCGGACGTCGACTCCGGAGCCAACAGAAAAAGTCGCCAAGCAGTCCAAGGTTTCTCCTCCAAAAGCTCGGAAGTCTCTGCCCAGGATCAAGATGGATGTTCCTGTTGCCTCTGGGTGAGTATCCTCTCTGTGTTTACCTCTACCAACTGATTCTTCTGTTCTGACCGAATGGATCATGCATCTTTCCAGCCCAACCTCCACCGCGACTGACATGGATGTTGACAAGGCCCCAGGAGATGAGGAAACCGATGACGCGGCCACCTCCAGAGCTGGTAAGTCCGCTCGATTAAAACTTATTTTGTCAATTGAGTTGTTGGTCAGTTGAATTTCTGATGTTTTCTTTTTGCTGTAGCTCCATGAGACATTGTCGTGCTTCCAGATGATGATGAAGAAGAAGTGCCTCTGAAAGAGAGGAAGAAGAGAGGCAAGGGCTCGAGCAGGAGAGTGCTTGAGGTTCAAGTCCCTCGGTCGACGCCGGTGCTTGAGACTGTGGTCGAGCAATCCGGAGATCCGGTTCGGACCGACGTCACATTCGCCGACCCGCTGACAACTGATCGCCCATCAGGGTCGACTGCTCCGACTCCTGCTACTCCAGTGCAACTTCATGCGTCTGACCCAGTGGCTGCTTCGACTGCCTTGGCGCCATCACTCTTTGCTACATACCAAACTCCAGACGACTCGCCAAGTGCCGCCAGGGAGGCTCTTCGCCAGGTGAATCTTGTTCTGGATCAAGTGAAGGTGATGCACGAGGCTAGTCAGGTGGCCCATAATGCCGGCACCGCTCTGCAGACCAACATTAAGGTCAGTTAACTCCCGACTGAACTTTTGAATCATGAAAAACTGCCACTGTAGCTTTGCTGCCCATATGTGCATCTACTATCATGGGTCTGTGTTTCATATCCGATCACCCACTGGGGTGTGCCTGCCTTAGGGATAGGTGTTCTACTCCACTCGACTTATACTGAGTTGAGTGTTTGTCCGAAGCATTGGGGGCACGCAGAGTGCACCCACTGGGTGTAGTCCCCGAGACCACAGTCGACTACTGGCAGTCGGCTGGGGTCTGAGAATCTACGCCCCTTTTTTTTGACTCATGCTGGGCAGACCATGCTGAGTGTTGATCCAAACCAGTGGGGGCACGCTAAGTGCACCCACTAGGTGTAGTCCCCAAGACTACTGTTGAATGTTTGATTCGGCAGTAGTCTTAGAGTAACTTCCACTGTGATTGTCTTTTGCTTCTGTCGACTGATATATCTCTCTCGCTGACTGCAGAGGTCTTGTGATCTTGGGGCTCAACTTTCTGAGTTGAATAAGAAGCAAATCAGCCTCAATCTTGATCTTGAACTGGCGAAGAACAACCTCAAGACTGCTCAGGAAGAAACATCCATCATGGGAGGTAACCAATCGTCAACTGTCCACCTTCTTGGTGTTTTTTTCTTTCAATCTTTTTGAACCGAATGACTTCACACGAACAGATGTGCGTAGTGAAAACCGTCAACTTCAAGCTCGTCTGAAGAGTGTTGTTTCTTTAGATAAAATGAAGGAGGCTCTGGAGAAGAAGGATCTGGATCTTGATGCTGAGGCGCGAGAGAAGATAGTGCTTGCGGACAAGAAGCTGGCTTCGGTCAGCAAGTTGGAAGAGGAGAACTCGAAGCTGAAGACCACCATCTCTGAGGCCAATCGGGAGGTCGAGCAATTGAAGAAGGACAAGGAGAACTTAACCAATGAAGTCGGAAGCCTCAAAGCCAAGATGGGCGAGCTGGAGTCCTATCTGGGACAACTTGCAGCAAAACTGGTCCTAAAGCTTGAAGGTATCATCGTTCGACTGATTAGTTGCCGTCGATTGGAACGTCTTGTCATACTGTCGACTCACCATTTTTTTTCGATTGTGCAGAACTTTGTCAGGACTTTGAGGCTGAGACTGGGCGGGTTGAGATAGGTCTCGACCCCATCAATTGTCCTGTTAAAGATGATGTTGCGATGAACTTGCTGTGGTTGGAATCACGTATGGACAGTGCTGTTGCTTATTTTGCCCGACTGAAGGCGGCGATGACTCGGGTTGATGCCAAACTCTGGCCCCAGGCGGAACTTTCACAAGATCTCGAGTCACTGATGGCTCGACTGAATTAGATCCCTGGCCGAGTGCAAGAATGGAAGAAATCATCTGCTCGCTGTGGCGCTGACGTTGCCCTGCCATTGGTCCGAGTGAATTGCAAAGACGCCAAAGAAGACAAGATGGCGGCCCTCAAGGTTGTGAACACCAAGAAGCATACTTTCCAGTCCTTCATGGACACTTTCCTTGAAGCTGCCGCTCGCATTGCAGACAACATTGATCTTGACAGTTTCTATGATCCAGCCAGCCCTTCTCCTGATGAGTGACTGAAAAACATTATGCCCCACACTTATTTGCCTCGGAATGCCGAGTGGTCGTGTAACCGTTAAACTCTTTCATGCTTGATGCTTGAGTACTCTTGTCCGCTGCAGTTCTGAACTTTTGCAGGGTTTATCCGAACTTGGATTTCTTAGAATATCATGGCTTTTGCTCTGTTTCTTAAATTGTTTCTGATTGTCCCTCGGTTCCGAGTGGACTTGATCTTCTCACCCTTTGCCGAATGAAAGTACATTGTACTTGTGACGGAGCTCAATCGCGGTGTTTAGTCGACACCTCGTCATCCTTGCGAATAGGGATGGAACATTGTATTTGTGGCGTAGCTCAGAGGTGGTGCTCAGTCGCTGCCTTGTCTCCCTTGCGGATAAGGGCGGAACATTGTACTTGTGGCATAGCTCAGAGGTAGAACTCAGTCAATGCCTCGTCGTCCTTACGGATAGGGACGAAACATTGTACTTGTGGTGTAGCTCAGAGGTAATGCTCAGTCGACGCCTTTGTGACTTAGGCGATTACAGGGTCGCAGCTAAGCCCCCGAGTGGGAGGATTGCTCTCCACTCGGAGTGTTTTTTAACTTAGGCGATTATGGGGTCGCAGCTAAGTCCCCGAGTGGGAGGATTGCTCTTCACTCGGTGTTTTTTTAATTTAGGCGATTACAGGGTCGCAGCTAAGCCCCCGAGTGGGAGGATTGCTCTCCACTCGGAGTGTTTTTAACTTAGGGGATTACGGGGTCGCAGCTAAGCCCCCGAGTGGGAGGATTGCTCTCCACTCGGAGTGTTTTTAACTTAGGCGATTACGAGGTCGCAGCTAAGCCCCCGAGTGGGAGGATTGCTCTCCACTCAGAGTATTTTTAACTTAGGTGATTACAGGGTCGCAGCTAAGCCCCCCGAGTGGGAGGATTGCTCTCCACTCGGAGTGTTTTTTAACCTAGGCGATTACAGGGTCGCAGCTAAGCCTCCGAGTAGGAGGATTGCTCTCCACTTGGAGTGTTTTTTAACTTAGGCAATTACGGGGTCACAGCTAAGCCACCCACTGGGGGATTTGGACACAAGTGATTACGGGAAACCAATCATTAAGATACTGTAACAATCTTGTCTTTGTAAAATAATCTGAAATGCTTTTATTACAACTCGACGGGTCGAGTGATTCTAGGTGTAGAAAGGACGAAGCAGCTCCGTGTTCCATGCACGTGGCTCGTCTATTTTCTTGGCTACGTTGTAGATTTGATACGCTCCATTGTGAAGCACCTTGGTGATGATGAAGGGACCTTCCCAGGCCGGAGCGAGCTTGTGAGGTCGCTTCTGAACCACTCGGAGCACAAGGTCTCCCTCCTGAAACGCTCGACCTCTGACATTGCGGACGTGGAATCGACGCAGATCTTGCTGATAAATGGTCGACCAGACCAAAGCCATCTCGCATTCTTCCTCCAAGAGATCGGCCGCGTCTTCGCGTGCTTGCTCTGCTTCGGTTTCTGAGAACAGTTCAACTCTGGGAGCATTGTGCAGCAAGTCACTCGGAAGCACAGCCTCGGCGATGTACACCAAGAAGAAGGGGGTTCGTTCAGTCGACCGGTTAGGTGTTGTCCTCATCCCTCATAGGGCTGGTGGTAGTTCGGTCACCCAGGCTCCAACAGCATGCTTATGATCACGCATCAGACGTGGTTTTAACCCCTGAAGGATCAAACCATTCACCCTTTCAGCCTGTCCATTCGACTGCAGGTGCGTGACGGACACGTAGTCGACCCGAGTGCCTTGAGATGCACAGAATGCCTTGAACTCATCATAATCAAAGATGGATCCATTATCTGTGATGATGATGTGAGTAACTCCATATCTGAATATCAACTCTCTAATGAAACTGACGCCAGTGCCTGCTCCAAGGTTCTTGATGGGCTTGGCTTTGATCCACTTGGTAAACTTGTCGACTGCTACGAGCAAATGGGTGAAGCCACTCGCGCCGGTTTTGAAGGGTCCGACCATATCCAATCCCCAGACTGCAAATGGCCAAATGAGCGGAATAGTCTTTAGGGCAGATGCGGGCTTGTGAGACATGTTGGAGTAAAACTGGCAACCTGCGCACTTGTCGACTATATCCTTCGCCATCTCATTTGCTCGAGGCCAATAAAACCCCGCTTGGTATGCTTTGGCCACGATGGTCCGAGAGGATGCATGATGACCACAGGTCCCCGAGTGGATATCATTTAGGATCATCTGACCTTCTTCTGGGGTGATGCAGCGTTGTGCAACTCCTGTGACACTCTCTCTATAAAGCTGCCCTTTTATCACGGTGAAAGCTTTGGATCGACGGACTATGTGGCGAGCCTCGTCTTCGTCCTCTGGGAGCTCCTTTCAGAGAATGTATGCGATGTATGGGACCATCCAATCGGGAGTGATCACTAAGACTTCCATGATCAAGTCGACCACGCCTGGAATCTCTACCTCAGTCGGGTCGGTTGAACTTATTGGTTGCGGGGGCTCTTCCTTGAAGGGATCTTCTTGTACTGACGGGGTATGGAGATGCTCCAAGAACACATTGCTGGGGATAGGCTTCCGAGTGGAACCTATCTTTGCCAGATCATCAGCAACTTGATTTTTGATTCACGGTATGTAGTGGAGCTCCAATCCCTCAAACTTTTTTCCAGCTTCCTCACTGTGTTGCAGTAACTGTCATTGCGGGACTCCTGACATCCCATTCCTTCATCACTTGGTTAACCACCAAATCTGAGTCGCCATAAACCATTAGGCGTCGGACGCCGAGTGAAATGGCCATACACAACCCATATAAAAGTGCTTCATACTCTGCTTCATTGTTTGAAGAGTCAAAGTGAATCTAAAGGACATAACTGAGCTTGTCTCCTTGTGGGGACAGTAAAAACACTCCTGCACCAGAGCCATTCAACATCTTGGACCCATCAAAGAACATGGTCCAATGTTCCGACTGAGTTTGAATTGGTTGTTGTTGTTCAGTCCACTCTGCAAGGAAGTCTACAATTGATTGAGACTTAATGACCTTCTTTGCCTCCAATTTGATATCCAAAAGAAGAAATTCAATCGCCCACTTTACCACTCGACCAGTTGCATCTCTGTTATTAAGGATCTCTGACAAAGGAGCGTCGCTGACGACTGATATTGAATGATCAGAGAAATAATGTGCAACTTTCTTCATGGTCAGGTAAATCCCATAAACAAGCTTCTGATAATGAGGATATCTCTGCTTGGATGGGGTTAAGATTTTGAGATGTTATACACGGGGCGCTGAACTTTGAAGGCCTTGCCTTCTTCTTCCCACTTGACTGTGAGCACTGTGCTAACAACTTGTCATGTGGCTGCGATGTAAAGCAATAGAGGTTCCTTGCTAACCGGAGCAGCAAGCACCGGCTGGGTGGAAAGTAGGGCTTTGAGCTCTTTTAACAATGCTTCAGCTTCGTCACTCCAGTCGAATTTGTCAAACTTCTTCATCAGTCGGTAAAGAGGCAGTGCCTTTTCACCGAGGCGTGAGATGAATCGGCTCAAAGCGGCCAAGCAACTAGTAAGCTTCTGAATGTCGTGCAGGCACACTGGGCACTTCATTCGGAGGATTGTGCCAATCTTCTCTGGGTTTGCATTGATCCCTCGTTTGGAAACAAGGAAACCGAGTAACTTTCTGCCTGGGACTCCAAATGTGCACTTAGATGGGTTAAGCTTGATATCGTACCTTCTCAGGTTGGCAAAGGTTTCAGCTAGGTCAGTCAGCAGGTCAGAACCTTTGAGTGACTTAACCACTATGTCATCCATATATGCTTCCACATTCCAAATGATTTGAGTGAGCAGGCACTTCTGAATCATGCGCATGAATGTGGCACCAGCATTCTTGAGACCGAAGGGCATAGTAACATAGCAAAAACACCCGAACGGGGTGATGAAAGCCGTTTTTATCTCATCGGGTCCATACATTCGGATCTGATGGTACCTGGAATAAGCGTCCAGGAAGGACAGTCGCTCACATCCCGCAGTTGAGTCGACAATCTGGTCGATGCAGGGTAGAGGGAAATGATCTTTCGGACATGCCCGATTGATGTGTTTCAAGTCAATGCACATTCGAAGTGAATCGTCTTTCTTGGGAACCATAACGACATTGGCGAGCCACTCGGAGTGGTATATCTCACGAATAAACTCAGTAGCCAGGAGCCGAGCCACTTCCTCGCCAATGGCTTTTCTCCACTTCGTGGTGGACCGGCGGAGGTATTCTTTGACGGGTTTTACTTTTGGGTCGACTCGCAAATGGTGCTCGCCCAGTTCCCTAGGCATACCTGGCATGTTAGATGGTTTCCATGCAAAGATGTCCCAGTTCTCACGGAGGAACTGGATGAGCGCTTCTTCCTATTTGCTGTCGAGTGTCGACGAGATATGGGTCGAAGAAGCATTGGGATCGGTCGGGTGAACATGAACTGGCTTGGTCTCTCCGGCCGACTGAAATGCTGACTCTGAAGTAGGCCTCTTAGCACGCAGCAAATCACTCGGATCTGTCGTCTTCTGATACTCTTGGAACTCCACTGCTGCCATCTGCTCATCTGCTATTTTTGCTCCATCTTGAAGACAATATTCTGCTCTCTGACGGTTACCGGAAACCATTATTACACCTCTAGGGCCAGGCATCTTCATCTTGAGATAAACATAGCACGGTTGAGCCATAAAGCTATCATAGGTAGGCCTACCCAGAATGGTGTGATATGCACTCTGGAAATCCACTACCTCAAACCTCAACTTCTCCTTGTGGAAATTCTTCTCATCGCCTAAAACCACATCGAGAGTGATCTAGCCGAGTGATTCGGCTTTCTTTCCTGGAATGATCCCATGGAACTGCATGTTACTCTCGCTAAGTTTGGACATCGGGATGCCCATTCCTTTGAGAGCTTCAGCATATAGAGTATTCAGGCCCCTGCCACCATCCATTAGGACCTTAGTCAGTCGGGTGCCCCCCACGACTGGGTTGACCATCATTGCTTGCCGCCCAGGGGTAGCTACGCGTGCCGGGTGGTCGGACTGGTCCAATGTAATAGGGACCTTTGACCACTTCCGATATCTCGGTGTTGCCGGAGCAACCATGTTTACTTCTCTGTTAATGACCTTCAGTCGACTTTTGCTCTCAATATCGGCAAAAATCACCAAGGTGGCATTGACATTGGGATAACCACCATCATCGTCCCTATCCTCTTCCTCCTTCTCAGGCTCTTTGTCCTTACCACTACGTTTACTTTCTTGGAAGCTCTGAATAAGGAGTCAACATTGTCGAGTGGTATGCTTGGGGAGAATCAGATTTCCCTCCTTATCCTTCTTGATGTGAATGTGACACGGTAAATCCAACACATCATTTCCATCCTGATCTTTCACCTTCTTGGGGGCCCAGGGACCTTTAGATTTCCCTTTGAACTTTCCTTGATTTAACATTGCTACCTCGGCAGGTCCTGCTGCCTCAGCCTTTCGCTTCTGCTTCCGACTAGAATTTCCTCCCCCGGTGTCCTGGGCGACAGTTTTGTGCTTGCCACTCCGGAGTCGGTCTTCCTCTTTGCCATTAGCGTATTTGGTAGCAATCTCCATCATCTGAGTCAAGGACATATCTCATGTCCGATCAAATTTCAGGACACGCTCCCTGTAGCGAACGCCTTCCTTGAAGGCACATACTGCTAGGTGATCAGATACATTTTCCACTGTGTGTCGTAGAGTGATCCATCTCTGGATATAGTCCCTCAGGGTTTCATTCGGTTTCTGCATGCAATGCTACAGCTCTGGTAGACCGGCTGGTCTCTTGCAAGTTCCCTCAAACGTTCTGGTGAACACTCGAGCTAACTCATCCCAACTCAAAATACTCCCAGGGGCCAACTGAGTCAACCAAGCTCTGGCAGACCCTTCAAGCATTAGAGGAAGGTGCTTCATGGCCACCTCATCGCTCCCACCACCGATGTGCACAGCCACTCGGTAATCCTCAAGCCAAGTATCGGGCTTCGACTCACCCGTGAACTTACTGACGGCAGTCGCCAGTCTAAAGTTATGGGGTATCTCAGCAGCTCTGATTGTCGTGGTTCTAAGCCTGACAGTAGAGTGGGGGGTAGGTATTGAGAGGCAAGGTCCTAGCTATGGAGAGGTTGTAAGCACAAAGGATGTACGAGTTCAGGCCCTTATCGGAGGAAGTAACAGCCCTACGTCTCGGAGCCCGGAGGCAGTCGAGTGGATTATGAGTATATGAGTTACAAGGTGCCGAACCCTTCTGCCTGTGGAGGGGGGTGGCTTATATAGAGTGCGCCAGGACCCCAGCCAGCCCACGTAGGAGAGGGTTTAAGGTGAGTTAAGTCTGGGGCGTTACTGGTAACGCCCCACATAAAGTGCCTTTACTATCATAAAGTCTACTTGATTACGGGCCGTTGCAGTGCAGAGTGCCTCTTGACCTTCTGGTGGTCGAGTGAGTCTTCGTGGTCGAGTCCTTCAAGTCAGTCGAGTGTGTCCCTCATTGGTCGACTGGAAGGCGACTTCTTCTAAGGGTGTCCTTGGGTAAGGTACTTAGATCAGGTCCATGACCCTACCCTAGGTACATAACCCCATCATTAGCCCCCGAATGGATTGAGGCTTCGAGTGAGGAAGGAGTTGATGTCGTTTCCGATTAACCTTTGTGCCCTGGTCGTGCGTTATCCTGGACCAAAGAATCTCTTCGTCGACAGGAAGCAATTCGCCTTCAGTCGACTCAATCCATTCTATTTTTGCGTCGAGTGATCTTTCGGGCTTCGACGATCTCCGAGTGACGGATCGCCGGAAACACCGTGTCTGACAAACTGATTTGCTGTTCGCGGATTCCGCGGGATGCGAAATTTGGGGACGCGCGCGAAGCGGGGCGGACCGCGGCGTTCGGATGGGACGGGGCATAGACGCCTCGATCTCCGTGCCGCCTTTTTCGCCACGTATCCCGTCTGCATAACTGCTCCCAGATATGATTAGATCGACGGGCCCACCTGTCATCCACTCGGAAGGAACCTTATAAATGTGCCCGGCGAGGATTTCCGTGCTGCGCCTCAGCATTCTCTCCCTCTCTCTGCTTCCTTCTTCCCCGCCCAGCGTGCTCGCTCTCGCCCCCGCACCACTTCCCTTCGCGCATCTCGCCGGCGACCATGGCCAAGGAGAAGACGGCGGCGCTGGAGCGCGCAAAGAAGGCGTCGGCGTCGGAGAAGGCGAAGGGGAGATCCACCAGCTGCGGAGGGTCCTCGTCCAGATCCCGCCTACCGAAGGGCTGGGTCCAAGGAGACTGGATCCAGTCGACCATCATAGAGAATGACCTCCTCGACATGGCCAACGAGGGCTTGATCCCTCACGGAGCTGCGAGGCTTCCAGGGAAGGAGTGGCAGCCTCAGCCTGAAGAGGGTGAGTGTGTGCTTTTGGCCACCCATGTTGATCGTGGGTTTTCTTTGCCGTCGAGTGTTTTCTTCCGTGGCTTCTTGAATTTCTTCGGAGCGCAGCTCCACCACTTTACCCCAAACTCCATTGCCTATCTTGCTGCATTCGTGTCCATGTGTGAGGGTTTCTTGGGTTGTCGACCGCACTGGGGTTTGTTCAAACATATATTCACGTGTCGCTCTCAGACCGTGAAGAAGGCGAGCCCAGGTGATGAGAGAACCCGAGTCGTCCAAATGTGTGGGGGCCTGGGGATCCAGGTGAGGAATAAAAGCACCTTCCCGCCCATGACCTTTCACGAGTCCGTCAGAGGCTGGCAGTCGACTTGGTTCTACTGCCAGGTCCAGTCGACGCCGGGGCAGTCGAGTGGACTCCCTCCGTTTACCATGGACCGAGTGAACAAGCCCTCCCCTCTGAAGCTGATTCCGGAGGAGAAAGCTGACGTGAAGATGTTGATGGAGTGCGTGGTGCAGTTGGTTCGGGAGGGAGTGACGGGCATGGACCTCCTGGAGGTCTTCCTCAGGCGTCGCGTCCAGCCCCTTCAGTTCCGGAGCCACTGCATGTGGTTGTACTGTGGGACCGAAGACGAGACTAGAGTCCATCCAGAAGCAGTCGACGACGTCACTCTGGAAAGATGGATGGTAGCCGTTACCGGAAATAAGGATAACCCACGCGGAGCCAGAAGGATTCCTCCACTCGACCACAACAGCGACCCAAACAAGGTACACTTGCCCTGCTCTCCACTGCGCTCTTGTCGCATTCATTTCTGTTCACCCTGCCGACTGGTCGACTGATCCTTGTCTGGACATCTGCTAGGCCCTCACCGAGCTGTACTCGATGCCCAATGGGGCACAAGCTTCGACTGAGGAGGGCGAGGCGAGCGGGGGCGAGAGCCAGGAAGAGGAGGAATGGGACTCGGATGTTGCAGAGGATGATGACGACGATGATGAGGATGACGGTGATGAAGATGACGTCGAGGACGAGGAAGAAGAGGAGGAGGAGGTCGTACCACCGCGCTCAGAAAGGTGGTCGAAGCTTGTCCACGACCCTTCGACCGAACGTGGTAAGGGGGTTGCGACCGCCACTCAGTCGACCAAGCGTCCTCGGACCACCTCTCCGGTGCCGACTGAAAAGGCGCCGAAGCAACCCAGGGCGGCCTCGTCGAAGCCGATCAAGCTCCTGCCGAAGATGAAGGTGTCCATCCCCACCATATCAGGGTAACCGTGCTGCTCATATTTTCTTATTCTGTGTGAACTTTGTCTCTTGTCGACGCTGAAGTTAGTCGACTGATCCTTCGGAGTTGCAGTGCTGCCACTTCTGAAACTTCGGCCCGGGCTGATGACCACGAGATGGAGGACGCAGCAACTTCGAACCCAGGTACTGTATTCTTAACGCCGTTCTTAGTCGACTGACTCGCGATCTCTGACCCTAATTCTTCTCCGCAGCTCCACCCAATACTGTTATCAATCTTCCTGATGATGATGAGGATGAAGAGACGCTGAAGCGCAGGAGGAGTCGGAAAGCGTCCGCCAGTAAGTTGCCTCAGGATGTGACGGCGCCTGAGATTCTGACTGTGGAGGAAGAGAACACCACTCGACACACGGTGTCCTTCGCAAATCCACTGACGAGTGCTCAGCAGCCCTCCCTCTTCACGACGCACCACGTCCCAGAGGACCAAGCCGGCGCAGCGAAGGAGGCGATACGCCAAGCGGGAATCATGATGGAGCAGCTGAAGACCATCCGGGATGCGAGTCAGGCGGCTTATGACGCCAGTTCTGCCCTCCAAAGCAATGTCCAGGTCAGTCGACCGCTGTTTGTTCTGTTGGATATGCTACCAAAAACTTTTCTTTTCCGGAATTTATAGTAGTCACCCACTGGGTGTGTCGATAAAACTCCGTGTTAGCGGGGGCACGCTGAGTGCACCCGCTGGGTGTAGTCCCCAAGGCTAAGGTCGACTGCTGGCAGTCGGCCTTAGGCTTTATGATGTCAATTTTTCTGTCAGTCGACTATGTCGACTGGATTTCACAAACCGGTGGGGGCACGCTGAGTGCACCCACTGGGTGTAGTCCCCGAGACTGTGGTCGACTGCTTGCAGTTGATCACAATCTTAGAGAATACTCTTTTTTTTTGAGGTCGACTAGTCGAGTTTGTCTTCAACAGGATTAGTGGGGGCACGCTGAGTGCACCCACTGGGTGTAGTCCCCGAGACTACGGTCGAATGCTTGTGTTCGGCTGTAGTCTTAGAAACGTGAGTTTTTCCCTTTTTCACTCCGAAGTGAATTAAATTTGACATTTAGTCGATTGGTTCTTCGCAGAACTCTTGTGATCTTGTGGCTCGTTACTCAGAGCTGGAACACAAGCATACTCAAGTCGAGCTGAGCTTGAAGCTGGTTCAGGAGAAGCTGACAAAGGCAAAGGAGGAGACCGAAGGTATGTTTGGTGAGACCCTGACGACTGCTTTTCCCCTTGCTTGTTTCAAAATCTGATCTTGCTGTAACTTGCAGGTAAGGTAAGGGAGGCCCAACAGAAGAAAGACCTTGAGCTAGCTGAGAAGATCAAGCTTGCTGACGAGAAGTTAGCTTCAGTCACCAAGCTCGAACAAGACAATACCAATCTGAAAGCTGCTCTTGGGATTGCCAACAAGGAGGTTAGTCGACTGAAAACTGATAAAGCTGCCCTGACCGACCAAGTCGCCAAATTGACTGGGAAGAAAACTGATCTGGAGGCCTTCCTGAGTGGACTTGCCAAGAAGTTGTTTCTTATGCTTGAAGGTAAACCTCTATGCTTGGCAGACATTTCCAATTGTGATTTTTCCATTCGACCATCTCCTTGACTTAGTGATCACCCTTGCAGAATTTTGTCAAAACTTTGAAGAAGAAACTAGCCGGCTGGAGCCAAACCTCGACCCCGTCAATTCTCCGGTGAACGATGAAGTTGCCATGGATGTTCTCCGACTGGAGTCCCGTGTTGCAGCTGTCGTGGACTATCTCGCAAGGGTGAAGGCCGCCACATCTCGCATCGACTCGACGCTTTGGCCTGAGGAGACACTTCAGAATGACCTTGAATCGCTGATGGCCCGGTTGAACACGATCCCTGGTCGAGTGCAGGAATGGAAGAAGTCCTCGGCTCGGTGTGGTGCAGATGTTGCTCTATGTCTTGCCCGAGTCCACTGTAAGGATGCACGAGAAGAGAAGCTGGCGGCCCTTCGGGTGGCCAACACCAAGAAGCACGACTCCAGGTCCTTTATGGAAACTTTCCTTGCAGCTGCCACTCGGATCGCCGACGGAATTGACCTTGATGAATTCGTTGCTCCTTCCAGCCCTCCACAGGAGGGGTAAAAAACTTCTTCTGGCTCGACGCTTTTAAATTTGCCTCGGTATGCCGAGTGGAATTGTAACCGATAAACTTTAACAGGCTTAACGCCTGAGCACTCTCGGTTCCTTTAGATATCGATTCAAACTTGATTTGGTGCTTGAATATGATTGCCTTTGGCTCGAAATGTCTTTTGCAGGTTCAAAGCAAGGCGCCTTTACTGTAATCGACTTATTCTTCAGTCCACTTAGGCGAGCACTGGGCTGCAGCTAAGCCCCCGAGTGAGAGGTTTACTCTTCACTCGGCAGGATTTCGATAACTTAGGCGAGTGCTTGGACTGCAGCTAAGCCTCCGAGTGAAGAGGGTTGCTCTACACTCGGCAGGATTTTGATAACTTAGGCGAGTGCTTGGACTGCAGCTAAGCCTCCGAGTGAGAGGTTGCTCTACACTCGGTAGGAATTTGATAACTTAGGCGAGTGCTTGGACTGCAGCTAAGCCCCCGAGTGAGAGGGTTGCTCTACACTCGGTAGGATTTTGATAACTTAGGCGAGTGCTTGGACTGCAGCTAAGCCTCCGAGTGAGAGGGTTGCTCTACACTCGGTAGGAATTTGATAACTTAGGCGAGTGCTTGGACTGCAGCTAAGCCCCCGAGTGAGAGGGTTGCTCTACACTCGGTAGGATTTTGATAACTTAGGCGAGTGCTTGGACTGCAGCTAAGCCCCCGAGTGAGAGGGTTGCTCTTCACTCGGTAGGATTTTTTGTAACTTAGGCGAGTGCTTGGACTGCAGCTAAGCCCCCGAGTGAGAGGGTTGCTCTACACTCGATAGGATTTTGATAACTTAGGCGAGCACAGGGCTGCAGCTAAGCCCCCGAGTGGAAGGTTGGCTTACCACTCGGTAGGATTTTTATAACTTAGGCGAGCACAGGGCTGCAGCTAAGCCCCCGAGTGGAAGGCTGGCTTACCACTCGGTAGGATTTTGATAACTTAGGCGAGTGCTTGGACTGCAGCTAAGCCCCCGAGCGAGAGGGTTGCTCTACACTCGGTAGGATTTTGATAACTTAGGCGAGCACAGGGCTGCAGCTAAGCCCCCGAGTGGAAGGCTGGCTTACCACTCGGTAGGATTTTTATAACTTAGGCGAGCACAGGGCTGCAGCTAAGCCCCCGAGTGAGAGGGTTGCTCTACACTCGGTAGGATTTTGATAACTTAGGCGAGTGCTTGGACTGCAGCTAAGCCCCCGAGTGAGAGGGTTGCTCTTCACTCGGTAGGATTTTTTGTAACTTAGGCGAGTGCTTGGACTGCAGCTAAGCCCCCGAGTGAGAGGGTTGCTCTACACTCGGTAGGATTTTGATAACTTAGGCGAGCACAGGGCTGCAGCTAAGCCCCCGAGTGGAAGGCTGGCTTACCACTCGGTAGGATTTTTATAACTTAGGCGAGCATAGGGCTGCAGCTAAGCCCCCGAGTGGAAGGCTGGCTTACCACTCGGTAGGATTTTGATAACTTAGGCGAAACAGATTTGCAGCTAAGCCTCCGAGTGGGAGTCTGGCTCGCCACTCGGTAGGATTTTTACAAACTTAGGCGAAACGGATTCGCAGCTAAGTCACCCACTGAGGGGGAATTTTATTGGACAAAAATAAAAAGCGACAGAAATTATGGAGGGACTATGACACTATTATTTTGAGGTCCATGAACTACAGAAGTACTTTATTGCAACTCATCCGAGTGATAAAACTTAAGTGTAAAATGGGCGGAGCAGCTCCGCGTTCCAAGCTCGGGGCTCGTCGATATTATGTTTGACGTTGTAAAGACGGTACGCCCCGTTGTGGAGAACCTTGGTGACGATGAAGGGGCCTTCCCAAGAAGGAGCAAGCTTGTGTGGTTTGTGCTGATCCACTCGAAGAACCAAATCTCCTTCCTGGAAGGCTCGACCTCTCACATTTCTGGCGTGGAAACGACGCAAATCTTGTTGGTAGATGGTCGACCGGATCAGAGCCATCTCCCTTTCTTCCTCTAAAAGGTCGACTGCGTCTTGCCGCGCTTGTTCAGCCTCTGCTTCATTGTAGATTTCAACTCGAGGAGCATTGTGGAGAAGATCACTCGACAAGACTGCTTCAGCTCCGTAGACCAAAAAGAATGGAGTTCTTCCGGTCGACCGATTAGGTGTAGTCCGCAGTCCCCAGAGTACTGAGGGAAGTTCGTCGACCCAAGCTCCAGCCGCGTGTTTGAGATCACGCATCAGTCGAGGCTTCAATCCCTTAAGAATCAGTCCATTAGCTCACTCTGCTTGTCCATTCGACTGCGGATGGGCGACTGAAGCATAGTCGACCCGTGTGCCCTGGGAGTTGCAGAAAGCTCTGAATTCCTCTGAGTCAAAGTTCGACCCATTATCCATAATGATGCTGTGTGGGACTCCATATCTGAATATTAGTTCCCTGATGAAGCTAACAACAGTACCGGTGTCAAGGCTCTTGATTGGTTTAGCCTCGATCCACTTGGTGAACTTGTCGACTGCCACCAGTACATGCGTGAAGCCACTTCGTCCTGTTCTCAAAGGACCGACCATGTCCAATCCCCATACTGCGAAAGGCCAGACAAGTGGAATGGTCTTCAGAGCCGACGCAGGCTTGTGTGACATATTCGAGTAGAATTGACATCCCTCGCACTTATCCACTATCTCTTTTGCCATCTCATTCGCCTTTGGCCAGTAAAATCCGGCTCGGTATGCTTTGGCCACGATGGTCCGAGAGGACGCATGATGACCACAGGTCCCCGAGTGAATATCATTGAGGATGAGTCGACCTTCTTCTGGTGTTATGCACTTCTGACCAACTCCAGTCGCGCTTTCTCTGTATAATTGTCCTTTGATTACGGTAAAGGCCTTAGATCGACGGACGATCTGTCGAGCCTCTTCCTCGTCCTCCGGGAGCTCTTTCCTCAGGATATATGCGACATACGGAATCGTCCAGTCGGGAATGACCACCAAAACCTCCATGATCAAGTCGACCACTGCTGGGACCTCAACTTCAGTCGGATCTGTGGCACTCTTGGGCTGTGGAGTTTCTTTGGTGAAAGGATCCTCTTTGACCGACGGAGTGTGTATATGCTCCAAGAACACACCACTCGGAATGTGACATGGCATATCCATCACGTCGTTCCCTTCTTTATCCTTTACCTTCTTGGGGTTCCAGGATCCTTTTGGTTTCCCCTTAAACTTTCCTTGAGTCACGGCCAGAGCCTCTCCAGGAGCTGCCGGTTCAGCCTTCCGCTTCTGTTTCCGACTGGTGTTTCCTTTTTCCGACTGACTCGGCTTGTGCTTGCCGCTTCGGAGTCGGTCTTCTTCTTCGCCGTTGGCGTACTTGGTAGCAATCTCCATCATCCGACCCAAGGTCATATCACCGGTTCGACCAAACTTCAAACTCAGTTCTCTGTTCTTGACACCATCTTTGAAGGCGCAGACTGCCTGATGATCAGACACATTCTCCACAGTGTGGTGCAAAGTGATCCACCTCTGAATATACTCTCTAAGAGTCTCATTAGTTTTCTGCACGCAGACTTGCAACTCTGTCAATCCAGCTGGTCGCTTGCAAGTTCCTTCAAACGTTCTGATGAACACTCGGGACAGATCTTCCCAAGTGTAAACGCTGCTAGGAGGTAATTGAGTCAACCATGCCCTGGCAGAACCTTCCAGCATAAGGGGCAAGTGCTTCATGGCCACTTCGTCGTTCCCACCACCAATCTGAACTGCCACTCGGTAGTCTTCAAGCCAAGTTTCAGGCTTTGACTCACCAGTGAACTTGCTGACTCCTGTTGCCAACCTGAAATTGGGAGGGATAACCGCGGCTCTGATAGCCCTGCTGAAACATTCAGGGCCAGAAACATGCACTCGACTGCTTGTGGGTACATCTCTGTCGAGCGCACCTCGATGGGCTCTGTTCCGGTCGACCAACCCTTGCACGATAATGGATCGCGCGTCGAAGCCTGGTTCTCTGGGGTCGACTGGAACCCTACGCCCTGTACTGTACTGACGCCTATCATCTGGCTGCCGAGGAGTGTAAGACCCACCCCTCGGAGGGGAATAGGGCACTCGACGCCTATCATCTCGGTCGAGTCTGTCGCCATATTGATCTCGCCGATTCTCGCGCCCTTCACGCTGCGGAGGCGATCTGGGGCTATGAGCCGACTGAACCGTATTCACAGTGACGGATCGACTGTGAATTCTGTTGCGCGACTGAGACACGGCTGAATTCTGATCTCCTGCTGCCCGGAGCAGATCCCTGATCTGCAGCAAACCTCTGCCAGCTTCCGATTGCGAAGGCTGGATGGACTCTGCTATACGGGTCACAGCTGCTAAATTCTGAATTGGGGTTCGATATACCTGAGTCGGCGGGAAGAGTTGACGTCGACTGGTGTCGGGAACTCGTTGCCGCGCGCGCTCGTCGAGTGCTCGCTGAAGGTTCTCCAGTCGAGTGCGCTCGGCCAAATTGGCCAGACGCGCCTCCTCCAGGGCACGAGCCTCGGGGGTTTCTCCTGTGATGGGAGTGCGCAGGGGATCCTCGTTCCTGCGGCGAAGTTCCTCTCTTTGCAGAGAGTCGAGTGGCTCGGGCTGGTACTCTTCGTAGCCTCGTGTAGGGTCGCCGCCGTCACCTGCTCCACCACCACGGGCGAAGCTAGGGGGACTGTGGGGCCCGTCGACCATCAAGATTTCCACCGCTGGATCACTGCTACCGCACTCGGATGCAGTCTCTACGGAGCCAGTCGACAGATCGAACAAGCAGTAGAGAGGTTCGTCGGGCTCGATTGCCGCAACTTGGGTGGTGGCCGATTGGCGAGCCACCGCGTGTCTCACCCATCGCTGAAGTCTCGACCGGCCTGAGCGCTTGCGCTGGCGGGAGACCGGGAGGGTGGACAATAGAGGAGCCGACCGATACTGGGTCGACGGTTGCCGCAGCAGAACGCCGCGGACACATGCGCGAAAATGCGTCGCACCGCTGACGGGGAGCGCATCTACGTCGAGTGGAGCCTCCTGGAGCCACGCGGAGTCGTCGGCGATGAAGGTGAGAGTGCCGAGACAGATCTCTTGACCCTCGACCAAAACTCCAGCAGACACCATGATGAAAGTACTCGGAAGAATCGCAACTTCCCCACAAAATCGCTAAAACACCTGCCCCACGGTGGGCGCCAACTGTCGTGGTTCTAAGCCTGACAGTAGAGTGGGGGGTAGGTATTGAGAGGCAAGGTCCTAGCTATGGAGAGGTTGTAAGCACAAAGGATGTACGAGTTCAGGCCCTTCTCAGAGGAAGTAACAGCCCTACGTCTCGGAGCCCGGAGGCGGTCGAGTGGATTATGAGTATATGAGTTACAAGGTGCCGAACCCTTCTGCCTGTGGAGGGGGGTGGCTTATATAGAGTGCGCCAGGACCCCAACCAGCCCACGTAGGAGAGGGTTTAAGGTGAGTTAAGTCTGGGGCGTTACTGGTAACGCCCCACATAAAGTGCATTTACTATCATAAATTCTACTTGATTACGGGCCGTTGCAGTGCAGAGTGCCTCTTGACCTTCTGGTGGTCGAGTGAGTCTTCGTGGTCGAGTCCTTCAAGTCAGTCGAGTGTGTGCCTCGTTGGTCGACTGGAAGGCGACTTCTTCTAAGGGTGTCCTTGGGTAAGGTACTTAGATCAGGTCCATGACCCTACCCTAGGTACATAACCCCATCACTGATGGCCCTTCTAAAGCACTCGGGGCCAGAAACGTGGACTCTGCCTCCGCTAGGTCTGTCCCGATCCAACCCTTCTCTGTATGCTCTGTTCCGGTCGACCAGACCCTGTACAGGGACGAACCTTGCATCAAAGCCAGGTTCTCTGGGGTCGACTGGAACTCTATGATCGTTCCCGTATAGACGCCTGTCGTCATTGCGCCGGGGTGCGTATGACCCGTCCCTCGGAAGGGGAGAAGGCGCACGACGGTAGTTGTCGTGGGTGTACTCATGATCATATTCACCATGAGCTCTTCCCAAATACCAATCCTAGCGATGGTCACGGCCTCCCTGTCGCAAAGGGGATCTAGGATTGTGAGCAGACTGAACGGTCTCCGCTCTCACTGATCTGCTGTGGATTCTGTTCCATGACTGGGAAATAGCGGAGTTCTGGTCTCCCGCTTCTTGGAGCAGCGCTCTGATCTGTTCCAGGCCTCTCCCAGCCTCTGATCGGGACGGCTGAATAGACTTTGCAATACCCGCAACAGCTGCCAAATTCTGAATCGGTGTATGGAATACCTGAGTTTCCGGCGGAAATAACTGTCATGCACGTTGAGGGAGTCCTGTATTAGGGGGTATCCGGACAGCCGGACTATATACTTTGGCCGGACTGTTGGACCGTGAAGATACAAGACTCAAGATTTCGTCCCGTGTCCGGATGGGACTCTCCTTTGCGTGGAAGACAAGCTTGGCGATTAGGATGTTAGATCTCCTTCTTTGTAACCGACTCTGTATAACCCTAGCCCCTCCGGTGTCTATATAAACCAGAGGGTTTAGTCCGTAGGACAAGGACAATCATAATCATCATAGGCTAGCTCCTAGGGTTTAGCCTCTATGATCTCGTGGTAGATCTACTCTTGTAATACTCATATCATCAAGATCAATCAAGCAGGAAGTAGGGTTTTACCTCCATCGAGAGGGCCCGAACCTGGGTAAAACATCGTGTCCCCTGCCTCATGTTACCATTAGCCTTAGACGCACAGATCGGGACCCCCTACCCGAGATCCGCCGGTTTTGACACCGACATTGGTGCTTTCATTGAGAGTTCCTCTGTATCGTCGCTGCAAGGCTCAATGGCTCCTTCAATCATCAACAACAACGCGGTCCAGGGTGAGACTTTTCTCCCCGGACAGATCTTCGTGTTCGGTGGCTTCGCACTGCGGGCCAATTCACTTGGCCATCTGGAGCAGATCCACAGCTACGCCCCTGTCCATCAGGTCAGGTTCGGAAACTTGAACTACATGGCCGATATCCGCAGAGACTTGATCTTCGACGGATTCGGGCTTACGCCAGGAGCGCCGAACAGTCACGACGAGCACGACCTAGACCTGTTGTGAGACAATACCCGAGATATCGCACCTGCAAGAGCTCCGAACCTAAATCTGGGGCAGACCGCGTCGACCGAGGACGGGTGGATGGACCCCGCCCCGGAGGCCGCATACTCATCGGCGGTAGAGCCGAACACAAACTCCACCCCCAAGGAAGTCTGTGTCACCGGACCCCCAGACTTGTGTCCGGCTGCAGGTTCCAAACCGCACGCCCCCGGGCCTGCTGAATTCGGGTGGGCTCCGGTAATGGATTTCGCCGCTGCAGATATCTTCTAGCACTCGCCCTTCGGCGACATGCTGAATTCATTAAGGTCACTCTCTTTGTCAGGAGACTCTTGGCCGAACTATGTCCGGCTCGAGGGGGAAGCAGGCGACGAAGAAATTCGTTGCCCACCCACCACCCACTTCATAGCCACTATCGATGACGTAACAGACATGCTTGACTTCGACTCCGATGACACCAACGATATAGACGTCGGCGCAGGGGACGATTTGGAACCACCACCCACGGGGCGCTGGACTGCCACCTCATCATATGATATATACATGGTGGACACGCCTAAGGAGAACGATGGCGACAAAAAATACACAACGGAGGATAAAACCCCTGGACAAAAGCCAAAATGACGGCGCAGACGCCGCTTCAAGTCCAGCCACAGTAAAAATAGCGATAACAGCGCTAGAAAGATCGACACCCCAGTAAACTCCAAAGGCAACAACGACCATATGGACCCAACGATAGAGCAGGATGAGCCAGGTCACGCCGAACACAGCCCGGAGCAGACGCCCGATCACAGTGATCCTGATGGCCGAACTCATCAACCTGCCTCGGGAGAAGAGCATAGTCCGAACGACGATGCATTCATCATCCCGGAAAAATGTTTGGAACGATATAACCTCCACAGAATGCATATGGCCACTGCAAGAAGTCTAAAGAAGCAGAAGCAAAGGCTCAAGGCCGCGTAGGAAACGCTCAACCGCAGATAGAATAAAGTGCTAGACACTGAAGAAAAATACAGCAACGATCGCCACACAAAGAGCTACCCAAAGCGCAAGCTGCTGCCAGAATTCGATGATGAGGCCATTCCGCTGAAGAACAATACGGCCAGTAGGCCGGACCAACCACTTCATGACCGCAATAGAGCAGCTACTGACGCCGCACATGATTTACGTGAGCTCCTGGACAAAAAGGCCGGCACAACCAGGTCTATCTATGGATCTAGAGGACACGCTCCGGCGCAGGATTATGGTCACCAAAACGATCAGACTGATCGAATACCAGTTCGGAATTAGCACCGGACACAACAACAGTCGACAGCATGCCACAACATGTCCAGATACAAAGGGGCTTCTCACCCTCTCCGCTTCACCGAAGAGGTATTGGACCACAAATTTCCACAGGTTTTTTAACCTGTGAACATAGAGGCATATGACGGAACGATAGACCCCGGGGTCTGGATTGAGGATTTTGTCCTTCATATCCACATGGCTCGTGGGGACGACCTCCACGCCATCAAATACCTTCCCCTCAAGTTGAAGGGACCAGCTCGGCACTGGTTGAAAAGCCTTCCCGAAAATTCAATCGGAAGTTGGGAGGAACTTGAGGACGCTTTCAGGGCCAATTTTCAAGGGACCTATGTCCGACCTCCGGACGCTGATGATTTGAGTCACATAATTCAACAGCCCGGAGAGTCCGCCCGCAAGCTTTGGAATAGATTCCTCACTAAGAAGAATCAAATTGTGATTGTCCGGATGTTGAAGCCCTAGCGGCCTTCAAGCACAGTATCCGGGATGAGTAGGTCGCCAGACACCTCATCCAAGAAAAGCCGAGGACAATGGCAGCCTTAACAAGCCTTATGACCCGCTTTTGTGTGGGTGAAGACAGCTGGTTTGCCCGTAGAGGCACCAGCGACCCAGGCACATCCGAAATCAGGGATGGCAATGGGAAGCCACGGCGCAATAAAAACAAGCGTCAAAACAACAAAGAAAGTCTGGATAACACAGCGGTCAACGTCGGATTTAGGGGATCTCGGCCCGATCAACAAAAGAAGCCATTTAAAGGCAACAAAGAGGGACCATCCGGCCTGAACAAAGTCCTGGACAGATTGTGCCAAATTCATAGCACCCCCGAAAAACCTGCGAACCACACTCACAGAGAATGCTGGGTCTTTAAGCAGGCCGACACGTTAAATTCCGAACACAAGGGAAGGGAAACACCAAGTGAAGACGAGGATGAGCCTCGCCAGCCGAACACTGGGGGACAGAAAAAATTCCCACCAGAGGTAAAAATAGTAAACATGATCTACGCGACTCACATACCCAAGAGAAGGTGCAAACACGCGCTCAGAGACGCATACGCTGTAGAGCCCGTCGCCCCCAAACTCAACCCCTGGTCGGCCTGCCCGATCACCTTTGATCACAGGGACCACCCGACTAGTATGCGGCACGGGGGATCGGCTGCCTTGGTGCTCGAGCCAATAATCGACGGATACCATCTCACTCGTGTCCTCATGGACGGCGGCAGTAGTATTAATCTAATATACCAGGACACTGTCCGCAGGATGGGGATAGACCCATCCAGAATCAACCAAAGTAACACCACCTTTGAAGGGGTGATACCAGGCGTTGAGGCCCGCTGCAGGGGCTCCCTCGTATTAGAGGTGACATTCGGTTCTCCAGATAACTTCAGAAGCGAAGAATTACTCTTCACCATCGCTCCCCTCTGAAGTGGTTATCATCCATTGCTCGGAAGAACGGCCTTCGCTCGCTTCAACGCAGTACCGCACTACGCCTACCATTCTCTAGCAGCCAGACACTAAGCGACCTCTCCTATCAGAACACATGATCGGTCATTAAGACCACGGACACGGTTAGACGAGTCCGGCACACCGTCGATAACAGCCCAGATAAACCTGAGCTGGGTGCTATACATGTAATCCCATAGAGGGCACCAGGGTCTGCAAACATGCAATAAAGCCCACCTTTTGGCTTGACCTTATTAACAGGCCAATGTCTTACACTTCTACTATCCACTGGTAATAACCAACTCTTCGCACGCTTACATCATACTCTTTTACATGAGTTTTCCTTTTTACAGACACCATTCGTGTGATACCCTCCCAGGACACAGCACAATAGAGACAAAGGCGCAGACGTGCAGCAGGGCCCCGCTCAAAGGTTTCTCTTTAGATTAAGCCCCTGTGTAAACCTTCTTTATTGTCTCTTGTTGCTTGACATCTCATGGGTACTCAATACACCCACAGGGGATACTGGCGTTATTGGCATTTCGCCACGACAGACTAATGCATGTAACTGGAAATACAGGGTTCATAATTAAGGGCGCTACTCAGCCCAGTCTATGTTATAAATTCCGAATACCTCCGGGAGTGTTCGGCGTTGCGAGTTAGGCCTTATATGCATCAGCTCTGAATCATGTCTTTGGTCAAATGTTCGGTTTGCCCGGCTCCTGGGTTTGCCGCCTTACGTTTCGCTTCTATCGGCTAAGGCGGCCAAAGGAGAACTACTGCGATTGTGCCCTGGTTATTCCGGATGATCACCTCAATAGAGAAAGCCGAAAACTGACTGTCATGATATAGCGAGAGACTGGTCAACCACTCGAGGACTCATCAGAATCGTTAGGATTCCTCCGCATTAACGAAGGACCGTTTCCCGGTCATGTACACACGTGCCCGTATCCGGATGCACGCAAAGGTACCAGGGGCTACATAGTAGCCCCACCGTCAAACTCCTATGGCTAAGTGAAAGTGTTAAAGCTATATAGTCCGGTTGCCCAGTTCGACGTGGGATCACCTCCTTAATGGACCAAGACGTTGGATCAAGTGTGATTACGCACATTTTTGCGAACACCCCCGCATTGTATGCATGGGGGCTGAAGCCAACGACTGCTAACTTTCAGGCTATATACACATCAAACGGCCGCACAGGAGGCACAATAACACTTTTGGGTGAAAGTATAAACATAGCCTCTATAATTAAAATACAATTGTTTTTACAATGAAATGATTTGTCACTCGAACATGACATCCTTCGAGCACTGAGCCTCTATTAAACGAGCACCTTCTGTTACCTGCTCCAAGTAGTGCTCGGCCGGATCCTGGCTCCCCGCCGGATTCTGGGTTGCAATGATGGTGGCCTCCATATCTGCCCAATATGTTTTAACACGGGCAAGAGCCATCCGTGCACCCTCTATGCACGCCGACCTCTTCATGGCATCGATTCGTGATACGGCGCCAAGGAATTGTTGCACTAAACCAAAATAACTATCCGGCTTCGGCCCCTTCGGCCATAGATGGTCTATTACAGACCTCATTGCAAGACCGAACAACCTATGGAGCTCGGCCACAGTGTCCATCGTTTCACTCAATGGCAACGAGCGCGTTGGAGCACTGAATTGCGACCAGAACAGCCTTTCTACTTCACTATCTTTTTGATCCTCAAAAAACTTGGTCGCATCAGCCGTACTTTTTGCCAGATCCGCATACGTGTCTGCAGCGCTCCAG
Organism: Triticum aestivum; assembly: GCF_018294505.1. Taxonomy (NCBI): domain Eukaryota; kingdom Viridiplantae; phylum Streptophyta; class Magnoliopsida; order Poales; family Poaceae; genus Triticum; species Triticum aestivum. The sequence goes on from NC_057798.1 coordinate 208,221,567, forward strand.
CGCTGATCCAGAGGAGCGTACTTTGGATCCAAGAGTTTCATTCGCAACAAAAAGGGGCTTCCAGCCGCGATTTCTCTGGCCTGTCGAAGCTCATCCCGCGCATCCCTAATTTCGGAACGCGTCTCCTTGGCCACATCAAGGGCCTTCTTCAGGTCAGCCGACTTTGCCTGATTCTCCTTTTCAAGGAGCTCATACTGGCCGACGGTGTTTTTCAGCTCCACAGCCATCTCGGCTATTTTATCTTCGCTTCGGCGATGAGCAGCCTGTTCGGCTCTCAAATCTTCGGCCGCCTTTAGGGCAACCGCATTGCTAGCCCGGGCTTGTTCCTTGGCTAGGGCAAGCTCCACCCTCAGGGCCTCCATGGCAGCAGCTCCGCCTGCAGTCGAGCATATCACATTAACATTATGCTCCTCTTAATATTTCCTATAAAAACAAGGAAAACAGAGCACATACTCTGTGACTTGTTAAGCCGCTCGTTCACAAGCGTGATGTCGGCATCCAGAACTTCAATCTGTCGCCTCAGTTCGGCGACTTCAGCGGTCCGGTCGGCTGCCGGACCCTTAACCACCTGTGCATGAATACAGTGCGATCGTTACTTAAGAATGTGATCCTCTGTTTGCCGCCTAGGGCTGGCAAGCAGAGTCTCAGGGGCTACTATCTATACGGAGCACACCTAGTGTGTGCGCCACAACCAAAAAATTACGTATTTCATTATATACCTCAAAGCCTTTGAGCAGGCTCGTAAAAGCTTCATTCAACCCGCTTGTGGCGAATGAAATCTTGTCAAGCTCCATGCTCATTAATGAACGGTAATTCTCCAAGAGAGCAGGTTGCTCCAGAAGGCCCGTCAGCGTGTCCGGCCGGTCGCCGAACTGTGTCGGACCCTTCTTATCGCCCCCCGTGGGAGCCGAACGCTCCGGGCTCAGGGCGGCCTAAGTATTAGCTTCTGGCCTCGGCAAATCTGGACTCCTCCATGACGACACCTTGGGGTCGCCCACCCCATGAGGCGGAGAGGCAGGTGGGGTTTCACTCTCCATCATCTCCGGAAGAAGATCCCCCGAAGACGAACTCAGTCGAGAAGAGCTGCTAGCCGGACTGGAAAGAATGGATCCTGGTTATTGTTCTCAGAGGAGGAAGTGGTAGCTTTGTATTTACGATTAACTTACAGCTCGGCTGAGGGCTGGCCCGTTTGCGGGCATGGCGCGGTGAGGACGCCCTCTGGGCAGGGCCCCTGGTGAAGTTTTCTTCCCTTGTCTAGGCACCTCCGTCTCCAAGTCTTTGGAGGCGGCCCTCTTCTTCCCGCGGGGGGAGGAGATCGTAGATTCCCCTCCCCGACTATCCTCCTCCGTGGAGATAGTAATTCCCCCGGTTTGGATGTGCAATGTGTGAAGCTCTGCTTCTCTATTCTTCCCTCCGTCTTTCCCCGAGGGCACTTGACTTAGCACACGACTAAGCATCCTGGCTATGGCAGGACTAGGCGAGCCTTCGGGAAGCGGTGCCAGACACCTGATTCTCTCTGCCTTGCTGAGCCAATCCTGGCCGCGGATGGTTTTCATAATAATGTTATGATAAATATAAACGAAGTGTTCGGTTTTTGGGTTACTTACTTGGGTATCTGGGCGGTTGCAGCTCAGGCCCGCATCCTCGGTGGTGTCCGGACACTTTACTTGTGGTCCGAAGAATAACTTACACATCCCTTCGAGCGTCATGCCGAAGAAGTGTTGAATAGTCCGCGGACCTTCTGGGTTGAAGTCCCACATCCGGAGAGGCCGATGTTTACACGACAAGATCCATCGGACTAGCATTACCTGAATTACGCTGACAAGACTAATGTCCCTCTCAAGAAGCTCCCGAATGCGGCTCTACAATGTTGGTACGTCATTAGCAGGCCCCCAATCTAGTCCCACGTTGGCCCATGACGCTAGTTGAGGCGGAGGGCCCGAGTGGAAGTCAGGGGCAGCCACCCACTTTGTGCCTCTGAGAGCCATGACATAAAACCACCTCCGCTGCCATAGATCGGACACCTCCGGGAAGAAGCCCTCTGGCCATGGGGCGTTGGCGTTTATGTTTATTGCAGCGCCTCCGCACTCTGCGTGTCTCCCCTCAATCACCTTCGGCTTTACATTGAAGGTCTTGAGCCATAAGTCGGAGTGCGGGGTAATGTGGAGGAAGGCTTCGCACATGACAATGAACGACGAGATATGAAGGATGGATTCCGGAGCTAGATCATGAAAATCTAGCCCGTAATAAAACATGAGCCCTCTCACAAAGGGATCAAGGGTGAAGCCTAAGCCACGGAGGAAGTGAGAAACAAATATGACGCTCTCGTTGGGCTTGGGAGTAGGGATGACCTGCCCTGGAGCAGGAAGCCTGTGCTTGATGTCGGTGGTCAGATATCTGACCTCCCTAAGCTTCGCAATGTCCTCCTCTGTACCGGCCTTGAAGGTTTGATCCGGACATGATTGAAGATCCGAAGTGCCTAAGCTTGGGCTTCGGGTGTTGGGACTCGAGATGCGGAAAGGCGCAAGCGTGGTAGGAAAGACGGATAGGCCTCGACCCCTCTATAAAGGGGGTGAATATCAAGCGTCCTCAGCGTAACCGCTTGGGACTTGCCTAAAAACACGGAGTCATACCAACAGGCGTCGTGGGGTTGCCCGCGCCCGTATTGATGGCAGATCCCGCAATAAGGGGAACACGATCTCTGCTTCGACAAGGCGTTCCAATAAAACCACCTCGCAACATGTGTCGAGGTAGGCCGAGAAAAACAGGCTCGTATTGAGCCAGACCGCGGTGTAAGGGCATGCTGTAAAAAAATTGTTGTCAGCGGATTAGATTTGTAAAGTGTTATGCTCTCTATGGTGGTGTGCGGAAATTATCTCACAGAGCCGGACACAATCCTTAATCTACTTTGGAGTATTCGGAGATGGAACCCGCCTTGCAATGCCGAAGACAATCTACGCGTTGGACTCATCGTGATTGATTCCTGGTTCAGGGGCTACTGAGGGTGTCTTCGATTAGGGGGTATCCGGACAGCCAGACTATATACTTTGGCCGGACTATTGGACCGTGAAGATACAAGACTCAAGACTTCGTCCCGTGTCCGCATGGGACTCTCCTTTGCGTGGAAGACAAGCTTGGCGAGCCGGATGTTAGATCTCCTTCTTTGTAACCTACTTTGTATAATTCTAGCCCCCTCCGGTGTCTATATAAACCGGAGGGTTTAGTCTGTAGGACAAGGACAATCATAATCATCATAGGCTAGCTCCTAGGGTTTAGCCTCTACGATCTCGTGGTAGATATACTCTTGTAATACTCATATAATCAAGATCAATCAAGCAGGAAGTAGGGTTTTACCTCCATCGAGAGGGACCGAACCTGGGTAAAACATCATGTCCCCTGCCTCCTGTTACCATTAGCCTTAGACGCACAGATCGGGACCCCCTACCCGAGATCCGCCGGTTTTGACACCGACACACGTCGACTAGATTCGGGAATCAGTCGACGAGCACGTTCATCTAGAGAATGTTGGAGATTCTCTAGACGGGTGCGCTTAGCTAGAGTCGCACTGCCTCCAATGCCCGGGCCTCAGCAGTTTCCATGATGATGGGGGTCTGGAGAGCCTCCATGTTGTGGTGGTGCAGCTCCTCCCTCTACTACGAACTGAGAGGTTGGCGCTGGTACTCTTCATCGTCGAGTGACGGACCGGCGCTCCTGCCGCCATCGCCGCTGCGAAAGAAGCCAGGCGGACCTCAATGGGAGTCGACCATGAGGACCTCCGCCGCGGGATCACAACTCCCGCTCTCAGAAAGAGTGTCTGCAAAGTCAGTCGACAGATCGACCGATCCGCGAGAATACATGTCGGGCTCAATAGCCGCGACTTGGGGGGTGAAGGCTTGACAAGCCACTGCGTGCCTCACCCATAGCTGGAGCCGCGAACGGCCAGACCGCTTGCAGTGACGTCCAGCAGAGTGAGTCGACAACGCGATGACCGACTGGTATGGTGAACATGGCTGCCTAAGGAGGACGCCACAGGAACTCGTAGGAAGTGCACCAAGCCGCGAGCCGGAAGGGCCTCGACATTGAGGGGAGCCTCCTGGAGCCAGGCGGAATTGTCGGTGATGAAGATGAGCGCGCAGAGCCGGATCTCGCGGCCCATGACCAAATCGCCACCGGAAACCATGCTGATGAAGGCTGAAGAGAATGCAACCTCGCCGGAAGTCGCTAAGACGCTTCGCCCCACGGTGGGCGCCAACTGTCGTGGTACTAAATCTGACAGTAAGAATAAGGGGTACGTATGGAGAGGCAAGGTCCTAGCTACGGCAAGGTTGTATGCAAGTGTTTATGAGTTCATGCCCCTCTCGGAGGAGGTAAAAGCCCTACGTCTCGGTGCCCGGAGGCGGTCGACTGGATTATGAGTATGTGTGCGTATTACAGGGGATGCGAACCCTTGTCCCAGAGGAGGGGGTGGCTTATATAGAGTTCGCCAGGACCCCAACCATCTCCCGTTCCAGAGGGTTGAATGTACATAAAGATTGAGGCCTTACTGGTAACGCCAGCCTTAAGTGCCTTTAATGACCTTAAAGACTACGGAGTGAATGCTCGCCCGTTGCTGTTCTGAATGACTTCTGGTCGTCAGTAGGTCGAGTGGTTTCTTGTATGGTCGAGTGGTTGACTAGTCGTGTGACTTTGGGAAGGAGGGGTATCAAAGTGGTTCGTTGGTCGAGAGGATTGCACTCGACAACTTTACTGGGTACCCTTTGTTGTCTTTTGAGCTTCTTTGCTTCTAGGGTAGTGACCTTAGGTAGGGCGTATAGGTCAGGCCTGTGACCCTACCCTAGGTCTTTATCCTCATCAGGTGGGTGCGCCCTCCACCCTTGTCGTTGACTCAGGACTCTTTTGGCCCAACTATTGTGCTTCGGGGGCTTCTTTTGGTCCATAAAAAATCACCATAAATTTTCTGCTCGTTTGGACTCCGTTTGATATTCCTTTTCTGCAAAACTCAAAAACAAGAAAAAACAGAAACTAGCACTGGGCTCTAGGTTAGCAGGGTAGTCCCAAAAATAATATAAAATAGCACATAAATGCATATAAAACATCCAATATGGATAATATAATAGCATGGAACAATCAAAAATTATAGATACGTTGGAGACGTATCATCAACTTGTTGGAACCCTTGGCAGATTGAACACGCCTAAGGACAAGGTCACCTTCCTCAAGGCTCTGGGCTTGGACCCTACGGCTATGGTAGCAGCATAGGGCATGCTGTTATCGTGCAACACGTATAGCTGCTCGGAGATGGTTCTCCTCGAGGAGCATGGCATCGTCATGCCATAGCTGCTCTTGCTCTACTTCATCGTAGGCAAGGACCCGAGGCGACCCGTATGTGAGTTTTGTGGGGAGCACTGCTTCTGCCCTGCTACCTCTTGAGCATGCGTTGGTTTTCCCTTGAAGAGGAAAGGGTGATGCAGCAAAGTAGCGTAAGTATTTCCCTCAGTTTTTGAGAACCAAGGTATCAATCCAGTAGGAGGCTACATGCAAATCCCTCGTACCTGCACAAACAAATAAGAACCTTGCAACCAACGCGATAAAGGGGTTGTCAGTCCCTTCACAACGACTTGCAAAAGTGAGATCTGTTAGAGATAATAAGATAAATATTTTTGGTATTTTTATGATATATATTGGAAAGTAAATATTGCAAAATAAAATAGATCAGAAACTTATATGATAGAAAATAGACCCCGGGGCCATAGGTTTCACTAGTGGCTTCTCTCAGGATAACATAAGTATTACGGTGGGTGAACAAATTACTGTCGAGCAATTGATAGGAAAGTGCATAATTATGAGAATATCTTGGCATGATCATGTATATAGGCATCACGTCCGCGACAAGTAGATCGAAACGATTCTGCATCTACTACTATTACTCCACACATCGACCGCTATCCAGCATGCATCTAGAGTATTAAGTTCATAAGAATAGAGTAACACATTAGGCAAGATGACATGATGTAGAGGGATAAACTCAAGCAATATGATATAAACCCCATCTTTTTATCCTCGATGGCAACAATATAATACGTGCCTTGCTGCCCCTGCTGTCACTGGGAAAGGACACTTCAAGATTGAACCCAAAGCTAAGCACTTCTCCCATTGCAAGAAAGATCAATCTAGTAGGCCAAACCAAACTGATAATTCAAAGAGACTTGCAAAGATAACAAATCACACATAAAAGAATTCAGAGGAGATTCAAAAATTGTTCATAGATAATCTTGATCATAAACCCACAATTCATCAGATCTTGACAAACACACCGCAAAAAGAATTACATTGAATAGATCTCCAAGAAGATCGAGGAGAACTTTGTATTGAGATCCAAAAAGAGGAAAGAATCCATCTAGCTAATAACTATGGACCCGAAGGTCTGAGGTAAACTACTCACACTTCATCGGAGAGGCTATGGTGTTGATGTAGAAGCCCTCCGTGATCGATTCCCCCTCCGGCGGAGCACCGGAAAAGGCCCCAAGATGGGATCTCACGGGTACAGAAGGTTGCGGCGGTGGAAACAGGATTTTGTGGTGCTCCTGGATGTTTGCAGGGTATATGAGTATATATCGGCAAAGGAAGTCAGTCAGGGGAGCCATGAGGGTGGGGGCGCGCCCTCCTGCCTCGTGGCCTCCTTGTTTCTTTCTTGACGTCCACTCCAAGTCTCTTGGATTGCGTTTGTTCCAAAAATAACTCTCCTGAAGGTTTCATTCCGTTTGATATTCCTTTTCTGTGAAACACTGAAATAGGCAAAAAAGCAGCAATTTGGGCTAGGCCTCCGGTTAATAGGTTAGTCCCAAAAATAATATAAAAGTGCATAGTAAAGCCCATTAAACATCCAAAACAGATAATATAATAGCATGGTACAATAAAAAATTATAGATACGTTGGAGACGTATCAAGCATCCCCAAGCTTAATTCCTGCTCGTCCTCGAGTAGGTAAATGATAAAAACAGAATTTTTGATGTGGAATGCTACCTAGCATAATTCTCAATGTAATTTTCTTTATTGTGGATGAATGTTCAGATCCAAAAGATTCAAGATAAAAGTTTAATATTGACACAAAGATAGTAATACTTCAAGCATGCTAACCAAGCAGTTTATGTCTTATCAAAATAACATAGCCAAAGAAAGCTTATCCCTACAAAATCATATAGTTTGGCTATGCTTCATTTTCGTCACACAAAATGCTCCCATCATGCACAACCCCGGTTTCAGCCAACCAATTGGTTCATACTTTTTAACGCGTTTCAACCTTTTCAACCCTCACGCAATACATAAGTGTAAGCCATGGACATAGCACTATGGGTGGAGTAGAGTATGATAATAGGGATTATGTGAGAAAACAAAGATCACATTGACGCGACTAATCAATGGGCTATGGAGATGCCCATCAATTGATGTCAATGCCAGGAGTAGGGATTGCCATGCAACGGATGCACTAGAGCTATAAATGTATGAAAGCTCATCAAAAGAAACTAAGTGGGTGTGCATTCAACTTGCTTGCTCACGAAGACCTAGGGCAATTTGAGGAAGCCCATCAATTGAATATACAAGCCAAGTTCTATAATGAAAAATTACCACTAGTATATGAAAGTGACAACATAAGAGACTCTCTATCATGAAGATCATGGTGCTACTTTGAAGCACAAGTGTGGTAAAAGGATAGTAACATTGTCCCTTCGCTCTTTTTCTCTCATTTTTTTCTTTCTCTTTTTTATATGGGCTTCTTTGGCCTCTTTTTTTTATTTGGGCTTCTTTGGCCTCTTTTATTTTTCATAAAGTCCAGAGTCTCATCCCGACTTGTGGGGGAATCATAGTCTCCATCATCCTTTCCTCACATGGGACAATGCTCTAATAATGGAAATCATCACACTTCTATTTATTTACAACTCAATACTTAGGACAAAATATGACTCTATGTGAATGCCTCCGGCGGTGTACCGGGATATGCAATGAATCAAGAGCGACATGCATGAAAGAATTATAAAGGTGGCTTTGCCACAAATACGATGTCAACTACATGATCATGCAAAGCAATATGATAATGATGGAGCGTGTCATAATAAACGGAATGGTGGAAAGTTGCATGGCAATATATCTTGGAATGGTTATGGAAATGCCATAATAGGTGGGTATGGTGGCTGTTTTAAGGAAGATACACTACAAAAAAAGACACATCTGTGACATTTTGGGCCAAACGAAATTTTTTCTGTCATACATATGACATTTCTATGACGATTATTGTGATAAAACCCGGTATCATCATAGATGTGGTGGGCTCCTACTTCTATGACAAAAAATCATAACAGAAAATGGGCTTTTCTTCCTGGGCGGGCCGGAGACGCAGCTGCATGACATTCTTTGGGCCGTCCATGACGGAAAAAACCGTGGTAGAAGCAAGGGGGAGGAAAATTTCGGGGAGTTGCCGGTTATGGTGGGAGGTCGGGGGCGGAGCGATGCGCGTTTCTCTCGTACGTACGCGCGTGTGTGCGAGGCGTTGGCTCTAACTGAACCCGAGTGAGGCGTTGGGCTCTAACTGAACCCGAGCGATTGCACTACAGGCTACGCGTTACTGAACCCGAGCGATCGATCGATGGCTGTTAACTGAACCCGATGGAGCGATTCCTTCGCTACTACTGCTAACTGAAGCCGATGGATTGGATGAACAGTGAGCATTGCGGGGGGGGGGGGGGGGTTGGATGAACAGTGAGCGGTGGCGTCGCCTCTGGATGAGCAGGAACCCGTGGTGTGGAGGGCTGGATGAACAGTAGACGGTGGAGGGGTGGCCGTGGGGGGGTGGTTGAACAGGACCCCGTGGTGTGGAGGGCTGGATGAACAGTAGACGGTGGAGAGGTGCCCGTGGAGGGGTGGTTGAACAGGACCCCGTGGCGTGGAGGGCTGGATGAACAGTAGACGATGGAGGGGTGCCCGTGGAGGGGTGGTTGAACAGTAGCCGGTGGAGTAGCGCGCGGTGGAGGCTGGATGAACAGGAGCCCGTGGAGGCTGGAGGAGGTCGACGGTAGCCCATGGAGGCTGGAGGAGGTCGACGGTGGAGATGAACAATATCTCATGGAGTCCCGTTTTGCGGTACGCCACACCCCTCCCCCCCGTTTCGACCATAGCACTCCAACACAAGTCCGTTTTGTCCGTTTTGCAGTACGCCACACCCCTCCCGATGAACAGGACCCCCGTTTCGACCGTAGGAGGTCCATTTCCTCCGTTTGGCGGTACGCCAGGCCCCTCTCGATCAACAGGACCCCGTTTCGAATGTGGCCGGCCGAACACAAGGCCGTTTCCTCCGTTGTGCGGTACGCCAGGCCTCGTTTCCATCGCCTGTTCCGTCCAAGCCCTCCCGATGAACACGACCACGCATTCCGTTCCGACCCAGCCGGTTGGCTCCCCATGAACACGACGACGACGCTGTTTCTCCGTTCCGACCCAGCCATGTACGTATGCGCGATAGGCGTTAGAGACCCTGCCCGTATGTACGCACCCTCGCTGCTGTATGTGCGTGTACATGCTACGTGCGCGCCTCTACTACGACACGTGCGCGCCTCTACAACGACCAGTATGTACGTACACGTTCGCGACGAGAATGACAACGCTACGTACGCTTCGACCAGGTGGGTCCCGACTGTCAGGCAGTTCCTTGCATGCGAATATGTAGTTGGTGGGTCCCAGCAGTCAGAGGGGTGAATCGTTTTTTTGCCCGGACGCACTTCCTTTACGTGCGAAGATGTAGCTGGTGGGTCCCAGCAGTCAGGGGGCGAATCGTTTTTTTGCTCGGATGCACTTCCTTGCGTGCGAAGATGTAGCTGGTGGGTCCCAGCAGTCAGGGGGCGAATCGTTTTTTTGCCCGGACGCACTTCCTTGCGTGCGAAGGTGTAGCTGGTGGGTCCCAGCAGTCAGGGGGGAAACGTTTTTTTCACGAAATATGGTGGCCCGTCCGGTGGGTCCGCGGTGTTAGGTGGAGGAATAATTATTTTGCGCGTAATAAGGAGGCACTTCCTTCCTGCGGCCGTGGACCCAGCTGTCAGCCTCTCCACGTACAGTCCACGTCCGATGGAAGCCATTCCTTGACCATGTTGACCATGCCGCGCCAAGAGCACCAGGGCGGTGGACGACGGCGAGGCCTAGGAAGGGGACGACGCGGAGCCGGGGAAGACGCGGTAGTGGATGCCCAAGCGTAGAGGAGTACGAGGGTTCACTGGTTCGCTGCGGTGTGAGGCTGCCGTCGCCGCAGAATAACAGGGGGTGTGGGTGAGTAGAGGGATGGCCTGGCCAGCGGTGGGAATAGTAGGGGGCGGTGAGGCCTCTGCCGCATCGTAGCCGGCCACGGGAGGCAGGAGCACGAGGCATGACCGGCGCTGGTTTGGGCGGCTGGAGCAAGAAGACCAGAGGTTGAAGAAGCACTACGGCCGTTGGATGGACATCGTACGGTCACTGGAGTTAGAATCGTGCATATTTTCTAAGTTGACAAAGGCCTCCGTCCCCGTCAACTTAGTAGGCCCACAAGTCAGCCTACCACTATAGGGAGTATTCATTTTTTTGTGCGTATTAAGGAGGCACTTCCTTGCGTGCGAAGATATAGTTGGTGGGTCCGAGCTGTCAGCGGCGATAACGTTTTTTTTTCACAAAATACTGAGGCCCTTTCGGTGGGTCCCTGATGTCAGGTGGACGAATCATTATTTTGCGCGTAATAAGGAGGCATTTCCTTGCGTGCGGCCATGGACCCAACTGTCAGCCTCTCCACGTACAGTCCACTTCAGATGCATGTCGGCCGTTGACCACGTTGACCAGGCCGTGCTGAGAGCACCAGGGCGGTGGACAACGGTGAGGCCTAGGAAGGGAACGACACGGAGGCAGGGAAGACTCAGCAGTTGTTTCCCACGCGGAGGGGAGTACGACTGGACGAGGGTTTACTGGTTCGTCTGCCTTCGCCGGAGAATAACAGCAGGTGTGGGTGAGTAGAGGGATGGCTGGGCCAGCGATGGGAGTACGGTGGGGCGGTGAGGCCTGCGCGGCAGCACAGCCGGCCGCGGGGAGGAGGGAGCAGGCAGTCCACCGGCGCTTGTTTGAGCGGCTGGAGCAGGAAGATTAGAGATTGAAGAAGCACGACGACCGTTGGATGGCCATCCAACAGTCAGTGCTTGTGCGTCAACCTTTTTTAGGAAAACCTCAAATCTGTGGAAAACAGCATACATCCCATCTTCCATTATTTCTAATAATTTACAGCCCATTTGCTAATTCTTAAGGTTTTTTGGAGCCCATATTCTTTTTGTTAGCATTACAGCCCATATTGTGGCCACGGTTAAAGAATTATACGAAATTTTGCATATTTCGGTGCGGTCCGAACTGTTTTTAATCCCGAAATTTCGACTCACATTCAAACCGATTTTAAAACTAAATGTATATCAATATAAATCCAACAAATTCTCCACGCATAAAAATTAATGTAATTTAAAATCTCGAAATGAAAAAAAAGATATTTGAAACTAATTGCCGCTTTGATGTGTTTTAAAAATGTACAACCCATTTCTCATTACTGATGGGCCATTTTCTCGGCCAGCCAAATGAAAGCTCTCCTCGTCTTGAAAGATTTGCAGCCCTATAGGCCTGACAAAGCAACTTACTTGGCAAATCACAAAAAATTTGGGCTGTGGCCGTGGACCCAGCTGTCAGCCTCTCCACGTACAGTACTCTTCCGATGGAAGTCATTCCTTGACCACGTTGACCACGCCGCACGGAGAGCACCGCGGCGGTGGACGACGGCGAGGCCTAGGAAGGGGACAACACGGAGTCGGGGAAGACGCGGCAGTGGAAGCCCGCGCGGAGAGGAGTACGAGGGTTCACTGGTTCGGCTGCGGTGTGAGGCTGCCGTCGCTACAGGGCCTGGCCAGCGGTGGGAATAGTAGGGGGCGGTGAGTCTTCTGCGGCAGCACAGCCGGCCACGGGAGGCAGGAGCATGAGGCACGACCGGCGCTGCTTTGGGTGGCTGGAGCAAGAAGACCAGAGGTTGAAGAAGCACTACGGCCGTTGGATGGACATCGTACGGCCACTGGAGCTAGAATCTATCATATTGACTAAGTTGACAAAGCCCTTCGTCCCCGTCAACTTAGTAGGCCCACAAGTCAGCCTCCCACCAAGGTGGGTCCCAGCTAGCAGGGGGAGTATTCATTTTTTTTGTGCGTAATAAGGAGGCACTTCTGGTGGGTCCGAGCTGACAGCGGGGGGGGGGGGGACGTTTTTTCGCGAAATACGGTGGCCCATCAGGTGGGTCCCAGCAGTCAGGGGGCAAACGTTTTTTTTTGCAAAATACGGTGGCCCGTCCAGTGGGTCCCCGCTGTCAGTTGGAGGAATCATTATTTTCCGCATAATAAGGAGGCACTTACTTGTTGAGGCCGTGGACCCAGCTGAGACTCTCCACGTACAGTATACTTCCGATGGAAGTCGTTCCTTGACCACGTTGACCTCGCCGTGTTCCGTTGCATGCATGCGTCCATGGGCGTGGTGCGTCCCCACTGTCAGCCTATCACGTACATTCATCTTCCGATGACTCTCGGTTGTTGACCACGTTGACCACACCGTGCCGAGCGCACCCAGACTGGAACGACCCGGAGATGGGGAAGACGGGGTAGTGGAGTCGCAGATGGAGAGGAGTGGGAAACTTCACTGGTTCGGGTGCACGGCAGCACATCCGCGGTGCCGCCCACGGGAGACAGGAGCAAGACCAGAGGTTGAAGAAGGAGCACATCTATTGGATTAACATTCAACGGTCTAGCTACTAGAATCATTTGTTGATTAAGTTGACAAAGCCATGCGTACACGTCCGCTTAGATGGCCCACAAGTCAGTCACCAAATCTGACGGGTCCCAGCTGTCAATGGGATGAATAATTTTTTCGCAAAACAAGGAGGCACTTCCTTCCGTGCGAAGATACAGCTGGTGGGTCCCGGCTGTCAGGTGGAGGAAACATTTTTTTCAGCTTAATAAGGAGGAACTTTCCTTGCGTGCGACCATGGACCTCGTGGGTCCCAGCCGTCAGGCTCTCCACGTACAGTCCTCTTCCGATGACTCTTGTTTGTTGACCACGCCGCACCGAACACAGCGAGGCAATGGACGACGGCGAGGCCCCAGACGGGAACGACTCGGAGATGGGAAAACGCGGCAGTGGAGTCGCAGATTGAGAGGAGGAGAAGGGTTATAACTGGTTCTGTTGCAATTCATATCAAACTCAGGTTCACAGGACAAGTTCATATTCATAGCCAACATTCACTATCAACAACTCAAAAGATTCATATATACACAAGCTCAGCATATCTATGCATCCAAATGATTGATAGATCACACGACAATATTCATACATAATTCACAAAAAGATTCAGATATACACATGTCCAGTATGTTTATGCATCCAAATGATTGAGATCACAGCCAATATGATCCATGGACGAACTTTAATTACCTAGGGTACAGACTGGTAAATGGTGTTCAATCAGAGGTACTTCTTGCTAAAATTAGTTCTTGTACGAGTAAACTTTCGAGTACATAAGAGGCAGCACAGACAATCTGAACTTTGCTTGTAGGTTTATCCTCAAATATTGGCCTCGTAGGTACATAAGAGGCAGCACGAACCTCCGTCAAATACTGGCTGGGATACAGTTCATTGTATTGTCTTGTGTAGTTCCACTAAAATGTATGATTGGCACAACATGATCCCTGTTTTCACAAGTAGGAACAAGGTGAAACCTTCATTAGCTTAGTGAGAAAGGATAGGAAGACATTAGCATATTACTCAAACAGTAGCATCAAATTCATGATGGACAATACGCAAAACATTGCCTCATTGAACCAATGGCAATAAATTGACATGCAAAACAATAGCACTATTATGTCATGACACTAATAATATTCCCTCCCTGCTCCACCACATGATTCACCTCCATAGACAAACATTCACACGTACATGATTCATCATAGGGTCCTACTAAAGATTTGTTTAATTCCAACAGGAAAATTAGGCAGTAATAAATTAGTGGTACTTAAGTGCTCCTAATTAATTAAGTGAGACAGCAGAAGTGGAAGGGCTCCCTGGAGGATCGTCTCACATGTAAGGTAGTCGTTGCCGGAGCCCTTGAATAGCCTCGACTGAGGCCTCTGGCTTCAGCAAGATCGCCTTGGCACTGTTTATTCTTCTTCTTCTTCCTCTTCATGCTATGTTTCTCTTTCTCCTCACCAGTTGGTGAAACCAAGTACATGATTGGCCTTCTAATTCAGAATTGGTTTTGTCAGTGAGGGAGTACAAGTGTACTAGTAAAAAGCAGCATTATTTTCTCATGGCAGTCGGAAAATAGAGATGAACACATGCATTAAATATCATTCTTACCTAAAGGAAGGTTATGGCGCCAATGTGGATGATGAGGATTGGAACACAGATCTCCCTTTGTGCAGTTCCACAAAAATGAACCAACTGTTCCATCTGACATTCCAGTTAAACAGCACAAAAGTCACTTCTTTTAAGAAGAGTTTTGTGCAGTGCACCAGAAGGTCACAACAGCAACCAGGTGAATTGGATATCCCTGTTTGCACAAAAAGGCAGAGAGGAAACAATCAGAGTCTCAAACAATTACAGGCAAAAACATTTGGCTAAACTTGTCAGAGTCTCAAACAATTACAGGCAAAAACAGTGGCATGGCTTCATTTTTACCAGGGACATTATATTAAGAACATCTAAGGCTGCGTTCGGTTCACAGGTTTGGTGCAGGATTTTCTTAGGAACACAATTCCTACCGTATTCTTTCCCTTCCAACCGTTCGGAACATGGGAAAGGTGAATAGTGTTTCATAGGAAAGCTGGTCTGGTAGTACTGATTCCATCGGATTAGAAACATCCACGCGCTGCTCATTTTTTGGGCGGAAGCCCGAGGCGGGCGCTCGCTGCCATGCGTTAGACAGGTTGCTGTGCTGTGTTTGCCGGAATAAAAAAATCAACCTATGTGTGGTACGTGAGGTGAGGACAAGAGTAGTCACTGTGCAGCTGAATAAACAAATATCATCTCATACTGCCAAGCATGCTACTCTAAAAAAACAAATCTGTACATTTCATAGTCCATCCGAACACATTCTCTTGAGAGTTTCCTCCGGTTTGTTGTTCCATAGTTTTATACCTCCATTCCTTTCCTATTCCTCTATTTTCATCAAGACCTATGTTTTCTGCCCCTTTATTCCGACCGGAGCCTAAATATTTGGTATAAGGGCATGGGACAGTGGGTGCACCAGCAGTACAGCACCATGTATGTAAACAGGGGCATAAAGTGGTGATTCATAGTTTGTTGCCCCGAGAAACAAACATCCAAGAAACATATCTGGGTTGGTCCCATTTTTGTTCACTCTAGCCACCTACTCCTATGTGTGGATAGCAAATCTAGTCCTAGTCATACCACTGTGTACAACGTTACCTCTATATTTCCCTTTTCGACCAAGAGACCGGTTGGATGACCACTCTATACTACTTTCATCCCCTTTCCTTCCTGTTTGTACCAAGTCCGATGTACATACTAAATTCCCCCACCCCCACTTTATTTCAATGACAAGTATTTTCGGATGGAGGGAGTACAAGATTCGACTCCATGAAGTAGCTTTACCTCTAACAATAGAAAAAAAATAGGTGACGTTGGACCATCCGATTGAGAGGGGCTGAGAGGTAGAAAATGATGCACATGCAGCGACGTAGCAAGCTGGGGAAGTAGAGCTAAGGCGGTTTCGAACGAAGATATACCTGAAGGTCGTCGGGATGTGGATAGGTGGGTGGCGGGAGGCCGGATCCGCCCACAGGCAACGACGAAGGGATCGGAGGACCTCCCGCGCCGGCGCTCGGCCAGAGATAACGGTGCGGCCGGCAGTGGGTCTCCTCCCTCGCTGTCGACGACGGCCTAAACGCTGCCCCTCCTCCCCTTCACCGGCGGAGGGGGATACGTCCGGATCTATAACCAACGGTGAGGATAGAAAGCCAGTGTTTTTTGAAGGGAGAAAGACAGGGTTACTACCCCTATCTTGTTTAGATCTGGAGAGGATGAGAGTGTGTGAATAGAGCAGCCCTAGCAAGCAAGCGCAGAGGCTCCGGCCTATATATAAGTAGTGGGGTAGTTTTCCTTTTTCACTCCATCAAAACAATCGTTTAAAATTGTGTACTATACTACATGCCAGGTCGCGGTTTTTTTAGTTGTTGATTGTTTTTTGAGATAGCTACCCGCTTGTTCCAAGTGGTGTTATGGTGTGCCAGGTCGCACTTTGTATCGTTCAAGTCTGGTAGTACTACAAGTCCCTACGTTAAATGAACAACCACCCCCTCGTAAAAATTGTGAACAAGCCCATGGCTAAAATTAGCGGAAACGTGGGTTGCCCCAACATGATTTATTATTTAAATTTTCTGCTCCCTCCGTTCCTAAATATAAGTCTTTTTTATTAGCCACACCTAGGACAAGAATTTTTTTATTAGCAGTGAACCCCACATGTCATAGACACAAATTTTTTGGCAAGATTCCCTTAGGCAAGCCAAAGTGTGTCTAACAATTTGAGCAACTCAGGTTAGGCAAGTGTGGCAAGTGTGGGAAAAATAATGTGGCAACATAAGACAAACATAGTCACAATCCAAACAGCCCCGTGATTTCTTGTGACATGCATGAAAATTTGGTTAGTTAAATTTATAGTCAAAATTTGGCAAGGTGCATCAAATCAACACATGCAAGTATCAAAAGGAAAGTCACAGCTTGCATGCATGCGTTGTACTCCCTCCGTTTCCAAATATAAGTCTTTTTAGAGATTGCAACAAGTGACTACTCCCTCCGTTCCTAAATGTAAGTCTTTTTGAGGATTCCACTACAAACTACATACGGATGTATATAGACATATTTTAGAGTGTAGATTCACTCATTTTGTTTTGTATGTACTGTTCATAGTGAAATCTCTGAAAGGACTTATATTTTGGAACAGAGGGAGTACATATGAAGCAGAATATGTCTACTCCTACATACGAAGTAGCCCATTTGAAATGTGTAAAAAGAGTTTTATCGAATGCAGTGCTTTGATGTGTTGCGTCAACTCGTACAAGCCCGAGAAATTTGATTACTACGACGCCCTCTCCCTCACGGACTGAGCTCCGGTGCCTTAACTGCACCTCCTTTGGTTGCATGACAGGTGGGCCAACCACCTGTTGGGCCCACCTGTCATGGATGCAAAGGCAGGAGCAGTAAGTAGAAGCTTTCGCTACACGCTATCCCTCCCGCATGAGGTGGACAAACATGCAGCAGTGGATTTGATACTGTAGAAGTAGGAGTAACATCATTGTTCGTCTTCTCGAAGAGGCGAAGAGCCAAGTGCAAACCAAACGTGGCAGTTGCAAAGGCTCGCATGGTGCGGTTCCTTGGAGTACTAGCCAGGCTCTTGCATGATACAAAATTGCTATTGTTTAACAATTAAACTCCATTATCCATTGGTTGATACTCATTCTGCATAGGTCCACGTGCTTAGCACCGTTTCCTCCTGGGGTCACCAATGTTTATTTGCTAATTAATAGCATTCCATGCAATGAACTAGCCATTGCAAGTCATTAAAAGCATGCACACCTCTCATCTCTTATTGGTTGATACGTATGTCAAGAAACAAGAAACAAGGTAGAAGTTAATGCACCGCGCCTAAGTGTTTTGGGACTATTTGGTTTTCATAAGATGACTTACACACCTAGACGGAGGGAGTAGTATAGACCTGTAAACCGGAAAGGAGTATTTGCCTTTCTAGAGATTTCAACAAGTGACTAGACTTCGGCTAAAAAAACAAGTGACTAGAGTACACCGTGTGCAGTACCCCCTCCCCTCCGGTTTATAGGGCTCAAATCTCAAATCTCATGAACCAAGGCATTTTGCGATTGGAGGAATGTATCTCATACTTTACAAAACTACCCCAATTAAACTCATGCATTAATTACGTAGTTCTCTCATTTTCATCTCCGCCTTGGTCGCGGTGCACAATATTGAGAGAGTGCTTTGATACGTTTTAGTCTCATGACTAGCCACACTTTGACTTGGCCACCCTAGTCTCCAACCAAACAGACCCTAAAAGTAGTGGGACTAAAACTTGTTAGCCTCATCCATGCTTGGATCCAAATACTAAAGAGACTAAAATCAAGTTAATGACATTTCAAAGCATCTGGGCCCGCGTGCCATCCACCAAATCACAGCGAGGTGCTAAAGTCGAGACTCGCCTGTCACCCCGGTGTGGCCGTCATGACTCATCATATCACAAAACCCACACCTTTACCAGCAGTGGTAAGGTGGCCTCCAAGTTGGATTGGACGAAGCAACCATCATTTCATTGGAACGCTCATTCAAGCCCTTTCTTCCCTTTCTTGAAGAAAACCTCACTCCAGGCTACTCACTTCTGCCATTTTTCTTCTCTACCGATGAAGGAAAGGTGGGCGAATTAGTTATGATGCTATATTTTCATTCCAATAATCTTCTTTTTGCGAAGCACTGACCGATTATCACATCCTATTCTTTTCCCATTTTCATTGCGATTGTGGTTTCCTTTCGATTGCTTTTTGTTTGTCAGTTCAATGATGGATCCTGGAGCACTAGGCAAAGAGTTGTCGGCGGACAACCCACTAGAGACAGCGATCTCCAGGAAGCGAGCACCGACCAACGAGTTAACCATGTTGGAGGGCCAACCCATGGAGATGAAGAACTCCAAGAAACAAGCACTGGCCAAAGAGTTGAGGATGTTGGCGGACGAACTCCTCAAAGAAAGTTGGAAGAACAGCAAGGGCCCCACCGTGCCTACCCCAGGAGCTCTGATTGCCACCTATGTGAGGCTCAAGACCGAGTTTGAGGAGATAGTCGCCGTTGAGAAGCAGTATTCCCCTGGCAATGTGATGGCCCCCATCGAGGACGAGGAGATGGCCCCCCGGAGGGATGAGATCCCCCGGTGAGCTGCACAAGGTAAAAAATAATGGCTTATTACCATAGTTGTGGCTTTTGATTATTTGCAATGTGCTTGCTTTTTGATTATTTGCAATGTGCTTGCTAATATGTTAGTGTTGTGCAGGTGCCGGTGGTTGTCCTTGATGATTCCGATGTCGTGGCCCGTCCTGTAGGAATCGCCCCGGAGATCGATTCCGATGCCGTTGTTCATCCTGTGGACATCGCCCCAGAGATCGATTCCGATGTCGCGTCAGTCCTGTGGACATCGCCCTAGAAATCGATTCCCATGCCGCTGTCCGTGCTGTGGTCATTGCCCGAGAGATCGATGACAAGAAATAGTTGGTCACGCTAATCCTTCAGGGTAGTTTGCATTGCCCTGTGTTTAATTACCAGAACGATGCGTGTTATCAAACCATCTTAGGGATAGTGCACTGTCTTGTG
This sequence comes from Triticum aestivum, assembly GCF_018294505.1. Taxonomy (NCBI): domain Eukaryota; kingdom Viridiplantae; phylum Streptophyta; class Magnoliopsida; order Poales; family Poaceae; genus Triticum; species Triticum aestivum. The sequence continues at coordinate 208,241,028 of NC_057798.1, forward strand.
TGGGCGGATCTTGCTACTTTTGTTTGATAGTGAATCATGCGATGAATCATGCGAACTGTCGTGGATTTGTCACGGCAGATGTCCTAGTGTAAGGACTTAGTCGCGAGGCCAACGCATATATGTGGTAGCTTGAGAGGGGTTGAGCGGAATCGAGAGACGCAACACAAGACAGGGATTTAGACAGCTTCGGGCCCCGGGAAACATCATCCGGTAACAACTCTACATGCTGTTTGAGGCTAGGTCTCATTATTATCACGAGGGAGTCGCCGTAAACCGGCTCTCCTCTTTGTGTCTAGCCCTACAATTGCTTCTTCTTGCTTGTAGCTTGTCCCTCTTTGGGGAGCCCTGCCCCTCCTTATATATGCTGAAGGGGCGGTTTACATGTGGAGTCCTATTAGGATTAGGACTAGTATATCTCTAATACAAACCGGATACAAGTCCTAGTCTTAACTCCTTGTAAAGAAAATATTCCTTTCCTCTTAAACTGGCCCACCATAGTTGAACCGGCCTTCATGAACCGCCAGACAGGCCACCGGGTCTTGTTGCTCCTCTGGCCCGCCTGCCGGATTACCAATGAACTGTAAACCGTCTGGTCTGTGCAGGCCGCCGGTGAATCGCCAAGTCCGGCCGAATTATCCTTCCGGCCGGTTTACACCGGGGGGTATATCCCCGACATTAGCCCCCAGTTTAATTTGGATTCATCCATGTTAAACTGATCTGCAACATAAACACAAGAACAAATTCGTCGGGTTGTGCTCCGGTTTAAATATACTTGTAAGCCGGCACTTGATCATCCTTAAATCCTTGTCATTTCTTCCTTCCAAGTTAATAACCATCTTCATAATCAATTTGCTTGCAGAAGATATTTGTAAATAAAGAGTCCATTTGAATCGGCCTTCAATGCTTTGACTTGACAAAAATATTAATCTCTGAAATATTCAACTGATATCCAGCCGGCTTGAAGATGTAAAACTTGCCGGTTTACGATTACCACCATTGTCTGGTTATAAAAACTGATAATTCCGGGTCATGATTGTTGCCAACACCGGTTCATGATTGTTGCTAATGCCGGTTCATGATTATTGATGACGCCGGGTCATAATGATTGGTGACGCCGGGTTAATCCAGTTTGCTGAAAACAGAGAATTTGAAAATAGTTCTTCGATAATAATATAATACCTGTAGCCCCCAAGTCTTGAGCAGAACAAAGTGATGGCTTAGGACTTGCTTCAATATAAATACTGCCACTTAAGAAGAAATCCATGTTGTTCATCCCAGTCACTTAGTAAAAACTGAATACTCCATATTATGTAGCCCCCAAGTGCCGGGTTGTCATGCTTGCAGCAACCTGGGACTTTGCAATTGTCTTATACTCATAAAAACTTCAACCAGTGTAGCCCCCAAGTGCCAGGTCATTATGCAATAATGAACAGGGACTTTGTAGGTATAATCATGTAGATTTGAGCAATAATGTGTAGCCCCCAAGGGCCGGCTCAGTAAGATAATATTGAGCTGGGACTTGATATATACTTCAATAAAAATAACACCATATGATGTAACCCTCATCATGGGACTTGAATCTTCAATTGTTGACAGGAGCAATTGGTAGCCCCCAAGGGCTGACTCATTATAATGTGATGAGTCGGGTCTTCAATAATATGATCACAAAATTACTTTGCATTAGCCCCCAAGTGTCATGGTGCATGCTTGCAGCGACATGAGACTTGCATATTTGATGTAATCTCAACTTCAATAATGTAGCCCCCAAGTGCCAGGTTGTAAGCCTGCAGCAACTCGGGACTATTCCTTCAATTGTAGAATATATCCATTGATAACATAATATCCATTGCGCTAAAGCGACTTTGAAAACCACAATCATAATATTAATAACCATAATAAAAATCCAGCCATGTTGGCTATTCAAGATAATATAATCCGGTATGAAACCTTATTCATCCAATATCATAATGAAAATTCAACCAAGTTTAGCTATTTGAATAATATGATCCAATCATTTATAAGCGCATGATTCCAATGGCGCAATCCAAATATATATTGGCGACGTATAGTCCAAAGCCAGGCCGGTTTAATAAACACCGGATAACTTCCCATCACATACTGGCGACTTATCGTCTTAAAGCCAGGCCGGTTTAATAAACACCGGTGATTTATAATTATACTTTATTCAACCTGTTTCTGCATACAACAAGTTTAAAGTGTCATGGCGGTTTACCGCCGGACGGGTCATAATGCCCAACATATAACCTGGGTTTATACCCAAGGTTGCACTTAAGAATAATCAAATATAAAATATATCATACCTGTGATGTTGAATCACATTGCCGGCTTTACCAACTTTTTGTAGTAAGAGTGATAACCCCAATCTTGAGTAATGATAACTCCTTTCATACTGTGCCGGTTGATGATAAACCGTACCGGGTTGTGATAAACACCAGTTTAACCATATATAACACTGGCGACTCGTAGTCAAACCAGACCGGGCTGATAGTCTCCGGACTATAACTTGATCATGTACTGACAACTTGTAATTTGAAAGTCAAACTGGGTCAATGAACACCGGTTTGCTCTATAATAAGATGGTAAGACAAAATCAAAAAATCAAACCGAGCAAATAGTCTCCGGATTAAAGATTGACTGTGTTCCGTCAATTGACAGTCGAACCGGTCTGCGAATTTTGTCGGTTTAAGAACGCAACAAAGAAGGAAAATTTATTAAAGAAAATTTCAAGCAAAGGCAATGATAAAACCATTTGCAAAAGGCATGCTATACTGAGCTGATCAGATGGTATTACCATGGTCGGACAGGACCAAGCCCCCAATAGGTGTGACAATGGTTCAAGTCAGCCAGGTCCCCAAATGATTCGTGGCATATATGCCAGATCAAGAGGCGTGGCAATGGTTCGGGTTCGACCATGCCCCCAAGTGATTTTGTGGCCTTAGGCCGACCAAGAGGCGTGACTGGTTCAGACTTGACCATGTCCCCAAATGATCTGGTGGCTGTCGCCTATCAAAGGGTGTTCGTTGGTTCGGACACGACCAAGGCCCCCAGTGATATATAAAAAACAAATGTCAAGGGGTAAACCGGAGGCCGCTTTAAACAGAACCACTCCGTGTAACCTCACATGATGGGAAAGACAGAGACCCCACTTTATGAAGCAGAAGCCCCCATGTGATCAATAATATGTTAGGCCAATAAGGCAGGATACCCATGTTTGAACCGCGCATCATGGCAGCAGGTCCTCTTCGGTAATTTTTAACTTTTTTGCAAGAGATAAATTCTTTTTGAACCGGGATCTTGAACCGGATAGTGAGAGCTTCAAAGCTTTGTGGGAGAACAGACGTCCCTTAAACAGGATTGCAAACCGGAATCTTCATTTTCAGCCGGAAATTTTCTAACGGCCTTTCAACTCGAACTTGCGAGAAATTAATTCCTTTTTGAACCGGACATTGTTAAACCGGATTTGAGAGCTTCAAAGCTTCATGCGAGACAAATTCCCCTTGAACCGGATTGTAAACCGGATATTTGAGAGCTTCAGTGAGACTGGCTCCCCTTGAGCCGGATTTTAAACCGGAATCTTTTCTGACGACCCGGAACTTCTTCATTGTGCCGGGATTTTATAATTGTCATATACTTTCTAAATCGGAAATTTTCTGACGGCCTTCAAATAACAGTAGCCCCCAAGACCGGGTTATATTTCCCTCCATTGTCCTGGGGTTTTTAAATTTGCTGAAACTGGCAAGACTTGTTGCGTCATATCATCGTAGCCCCCGAGTCTCAAGGTGACTCGAAGAGTTGGCTTGAGATTCTCCATATTTGACCGTGATGTAAACCGGCATAACTTGTATATCATTGGCGTTGATAGCACGATGTGAATCCATAGAAGGTTGAGGTGATTGCAGCGGGTTGTAAATGATCCCATATGAGCCGTGTCAGCAACTCGGCCAATGGTTCCTTCCAACTGGCGATTTGAAGTTAATCAAAACTGTAGTGGCGGCGACTTGTGCACCCAATAAACAGCTCATGCAAACAGGTGCGGCCCGGTATGTCGACGTAGACCAGGCCACGAGAGACGGACAGCAGGGACGACCGCATCATTAGTGGCGGCTCCGACAGATGAGTCGGCCGCGACATTGTAAACCAGCATGGACAGGGAAATCGGTACTGGTGTTATAAACCGGCACGAATGGGCAAGTTAACCGCGTCGTTTTGATGTAGTGAACAATTGTCCTGCATCAACAATATTGCAGACCAAGGCAAAGATAACCTGCTCTTTGGCAAAAAATAATATGTGCCAATAAAATATATTTTAGATGAATATCACCTGATGTGCCAGGCCAGAAATAATCACTGCGGAGTTGATGATCACCATGGTGATGCTGAAATCAATCACGGCCGAGCCGGCCGCGGGAGCAGACAGACGAGTCAGCCGGGGTGTTGTAAGCCGGTGCGGACGGGCAAATCGTCCTCCTTGTTGTAAGCCGGCGTGGTCGCGAGAGATGGCCACGGCGTTGTAAGTTGGCGCGGTCGCGAGAGACGGCCACGGTGTTGTAAGCCGGCGCGGTCGCGAGAGACGACCACCCGTGCCAAAAGATGTTGGCGTGCCTCCGTCTCCGCGGTATAATATCACTTTTTGTCATAAATAATTGCCCTGCATAAACAATATTGCATACCCGAGTAGTTGTCCTGACATGAATTGTCACGTTGATGAAATATAAAAGAAAGATATCACCTGATGTTTCAGAAACTGGTGAGCCATGGCAGCGGCTTTGGCGCGACCCTCGGCAGCTCAAGATGGCCGCAACATCGTCGGTTCAACTTTCGATGTCATCCAAATGATTTCCAAATTGTTGAAATCCCTTTCCCAAGTCATGATGTTGGTAGCTTTCTTCAGCGTGCAGCGGCTGATAGTATCCCAGGTTGCTGGCGCGCCTGTAAAGGTAACAAACAAAGGACGAACTAGCACAGCAGCTTCACGTGAGTATTAGTTCAAGTTGTACTTCCCCAGCAGCAGCAACGGTATAGTGGCAGATTGCTTCTGCATCGGGTGACCCTGCGTGATGCTGTGGAGCAGCAGCAATATCGTCCTTGCTGCCTCGGTACTTGAAATTGCGTGATACTCCCTCCAGTCCTTTTTACTACGGAGAAAAAACTGCAGCGGCGGCAACTCGACTTTGGGCAAGAACGGTTGCATCGGAAATCTTGGTCTTGGCGATCGGCGATTTGACAGCTCGGTCGACGGTGGCCGCTTTCAAAGTGGTCTGGCGGTTTCAAAATTTTAACAGAAGCGAGGCGTTTCTTAGAGACTCATGGCGATGCGAGCGCAACAACAGGGACGGGTGGCTCTCCATCAGCGATTTTAAAATAGATACACGCAAGGCAGCTGGTCGGTGAAGGCCGGCCGGGGTGAGGTCACGGCAGCAGTTGCACGCTGGTAAGGCGAAAACAGAGACCGGCGGCTCGACAAAGCAAGGAGCGGTCACACGTGACTCACAAACCGGCGAAGGCGGCTCACGGCGAAGACAGTCTGAGGCGTGCCAGGACCGTCAGGGCGGCTCAGTACCGTTTGACACTGCTGGGTCGCGAGGTGACTTGACTGCGGAGGCAAAATCGGCGAGGCGCGGGCGGGTCATGGCAGAAGTTTAGAGGCCGGGTGCTGGACGAGGACGATGCATACATCCGAGCTCAGAGCAGGCCGGGGCCAGTGAGTTGGCCAGCCGGCGTGGGAACCGGCCGCGGGGAGGAAATTGGCACGGCAGGGCGACTTGATGAGCGAAGCGAGGCCATAGTAGTAGCAAAAATCCTTCTCTGGGTCATCGTTGACTTGGCACTTTTTTTTTCACTGTAACGAGGTACCTGGCTTTCCTTTTTCTGTACGTGTCCGAGCCCGTGTCAGACAAACAACAGCCATATCTTCAATCTCTGAACAACTCCAAAGCTTTTCTTCTATTTAATCCTGGTGAGGAGTAGTGTACTAGTCTTCACGTGAGGAGGTGAAGATCCATTGACTTTGATCCATGTGCCCACTACTAATACAAGTATTAATAGTGGAAAGTGATAGAGGAGCAATATATGATAATTAGGTGCTTCGACTTTGCTGCGGACTCTAGATGACTTTGGCGCTTTGTAGTAGTACCAGTAGATGTCCGTTGGCCTTTCAGATACAGTGCACCAGTGAATCATCTCCAAAACTTGAAGCGAGGGGTCCCAGCAACTTTGCCGAACGACAGTAATTTCCAAGAGTTTGACCCGACCGTGTAATTAGGCAGCACGTGAACGAAACGGTTTCGATTGCCTTGAACTCCAGTCGGTCTCGGTGACACTTGTGACTTGCCCAATCGTAGAACAGCGGCTGCGCACACAGACGTGACCCTATTTTCTAGGGTTCAACAGATTTTGTGGGCAGACGCGTTTGGCCAGTCGATCCTGAATTTCCTTTTGACTCTCATCTGTTTTATGCGGCTGCAAAAAACTTTTCAATCTTCAGCGATAAACTCATAGTTGATTTAGATCCTTCTTCACCGGCTTTTCTCTATCCGGCAAATCGCAAACTTCTCGAAACCCTAGGATAGATCCCTCCAAGAACTCAACACCACCGTGCGCAGGCCCCACGGTGGGCGCCAACTGTCGTGGATTTGTCACGGCAGATGTCCTAGTGTAAGGACTTAGTCGCGAGGCTAACGCAAATATGTGGTAGCTTGAGAGGGGTTGAGCGGAATTGAGAGACGCAACACAAGACAGGGATTTAGACAGCTTCGGGCCCCGGGAAACATCATCCGGTAACAACCCTACATGCTGTTTGAGGCTAGGTCTCATTATTATCACGAGGGAGTCGTCGTAAACCGGCTCTCCTCTTTGTGTCTAGCCCTACAATTGCTTCTTCTTGCTTGTAGCTTGTCCCTCTTTGGGGAGCCCTGCCCCTCCTTATATATGCTGAAGGGGCGGTTTACATGTGGAGTCCTATTAGGATTAGGACTAGTCTATCTCTAATACAAACCGGATACAAGTCCTAGTCTTAACTCCTTGTAAAGCAAATATTCCTTTCCTCTTAAACCGGCCCACCATAGTTGAATCGGCCTTCATGAACCGCCAGACAGGCCACCGGGTCTTGTTGCTCCTTTGGCCCGCCTGCTGGATTACCAATGAACTGTAAACCGTCTGGTCTGTGCAGGCCGCCGGTGAATCGCCAAGTCCGGCCGGATTATCCTTCCGGCCGGTTTACACCGCGGGGTATATCCCCGACACGAACCCTCTCCGAGTTATGGACATAGATGTATCCTCACCAGCTTTTGATGTAACATATGGCATGCTTAGATGTAAGTTTGAACTGTTTATCATATTAGCAGGGCTTGTTTGATGATTCTTGGTGTTAGTAGGCTAGCTACTGTGCAAGCTATAGTACTTGCAAAACACTCACCAAAGAGAAACGTTGGGGCTGATGAGCTCGTGGTATGCTTATACTTATCCCTCGTTGATCGACCAATAGCCCTAGCTCCTAAAATTGTAGGCTTAGCGATCGATCAGACAATAGTCGACATACATTCAGGCCTCATTTGGTTCATAGGGTAGGAAAATCGTAGCAAAAGTACAGAGAACGGGCAACACAAAATCATAGCAGTGCAGAGACGTACTCCCTCAGTTCCAAAATAGATGACCTAGGCGGGCTAGTTTGGCCTAGCGGGTTTCAGTGATATGACGTGGTACAGTGCCGTCCAGTCTTCGCGTGTGGTAGCAGTATTGCGGGTATAGTAAGTTTTCTTGAAGAAGCGGAATTCAACAAAGTCATGATGGTTCCTTCGTCCGAACAACTTACGGTGGGAAAGGTTGGGCCTTCGATACGACCGGGGTAGACCAGGATAATTTTGTGCATGGCAGGTGGACCAGGATGGTCGACGTCCCACATGTCGGGGAATGAAAGTATTCTTTCTGATGTAGAGGACGAGCAACGAGTATTCATTGTTTATTTTTGATGAAAGCTGTTGTCTCCACTGTTACTCCTTGACTTTGTCAATGCCTCTCTCTCCTCCACATAAGCGGGGACTACTTGCTATGCATGCAGCGGCAGCCGGCGTCTTGAGGGGCCAGGGCGGTGAGAGCGGGCTCCGGAAGTGGTCCGGACTCCAGCATGGCCCACCTCACATTATCACCATATATTTCTTGGAGTTTGTGCACGGCGGGCGGGCGATATCTTCTCCCTCCCCCGTTTCTCTCTTCTTAGCCGACGCCCGCCGAGCGATTAGATTTCGGCTATCGACGGTTTATTCAATTACGGTCCCACATGTCAGTGAAATTGCAAGACAACGCGTGTCCCCTTTGGTGAGCGGCGCGCGAGCCGGATTGTCGGGGTTGCGACGCATATGAGTCACAAGTGTGCCGCCTTTTCCTTTAGAACTTGCGAAGTGTAACATTTTGCGCGATCGATCGATAGAAATCCAGAACAAAATGACGAGGGCGGTGCTTTCCCGCTCATTAGGAAGGCTAGTTCGAGTGATATGACGTGCTACAGTGTCGTCCACTTGCTCCATTTTTATGTAAGCAAGAGTTTACACTCGTACGCGGGAGGAGTGTGAAACACCGCGGATCTGATTTTGATCGAGGGATAACTATTCCCTGCCAAATAATGGAAGATTGTTAGCGACTATAGCATGATAGTTAGGGCATCTCCAATGCTGGCCCACAAATTTACACCGGCATCTGTCTGAGGACACTGATGGATGCCATCCGATGCTGCCCGCATACCTTTTGACAACTATATGAACTAACCGGATGAAATTCGTGCAAACAAAGCAAATTTCAAATTAACTGGATGAAATTAACCGGATGAAATTCGTTACATTTCGAAAACTTTTCCTACAAACTGGACGAAATTCATTACATATTTCGCACAAACCGTACTAAACCTACTATAAACCTAATCTAAACGATCGCCGACGCCCGACCACCAAGTCCGGCCATGAACCCGAGAAAGTCGGCCATTGCCTTTGCCTCCTCCTCATCCGCCTCGATAACCTCCTCCTCCGGCCGGAGCACAAGGTTATGAAGATTTCCGCCTCCACGTCGCCGTCAAGCGGCTAATCGGCCACCGATGTTTACCCCACCAAGCTTGGCGTCAACTGAGTGGAGTAGCGGTGGCCTTCCTGGGACCAGAGCGGCGGCGACCTACCGTGTACTACTCTTCCTTGCTGCCGGCTATGCCCGCGCACGCGCGCCGGCTTCGTGGTCTTGGCGGCGGAGGGCGGGCCGGGGGGTGCCGGCAATCTCCTTCGTTTGCTCCTGCGATAGTACGTCGAAGAGAGCTTTGGAGCGCGCCCGGAGCGGAGCCGCCGATGTCCCTCGTCTGCTCCTGCAACAGTACGTCCAAGAGAGCTTCGGAGCGCCACGAGGCCATGGTTGAAGTGGTGCCGACAGAAGGAAGGGACCGGAGGAGAATAAGTGTGGCTCTTTGGCTATGGCTGGGAGCTGGGGCTCAAGTTAATATAGCGGGCGAATGGCAATGAGCCGCGGCAGGCAGATGGACAACTGGCGCCGGAGTAGGTTCGTCGGGCGTGAATGCGGACACTGCTTCAGTGACTTAACTGCAGATGCGTTTGGGTGTCTCACATGTGGGCCCAATGGGCGTCTGGCCTGCATGTCAGTGACACACCAATTGCACCTGCAGTTAAGTCCAGTGAATGCGGCATTGACATTCTGGAGAGACAGTGACCGTTTCAGGTGCATGCGGACTATTTGACTGGTCAACCATACAAATACGGAGCTATACGCTGAGCCAGCGACCGTATAATCACCATATCTCATATACAATGATCAAAGTGAGCTATCAAGACAAGTTCGATGACCGCCAATGCATTTTACTCGGTAATAAATGACCAGGATTGAAGGGGAATCCTAATTTGCTTCATCTTCTGTCCTTGAGCTCTTGACAAACCAATGCACTATACGGTTGTCCGGCCACTCCACCCTAGAGCTCTCACCAAGCGTCGTTCATGCCACCGCGCAGCACACTGACCGGTAAGGCAGTGATGGCATCCCACCGTGCCGAGTTCCTCGCCGCCCACAAACGCACACAAAATGGTAGGGAAAGCGATGGCATCCCGCCGTGTCGAGTTCATCGCTGCTCGCGACCTCACAACTATGTGGGAGGAATTTGAAGATGCCAAGGCCGAATGGGCGGTAGAGCAAGAGGCGGCCAAAGCCGCACAGAGGGAGCGGAAAATTCAGAAAGCACTCAAGAAAAGAGAGGCCCACCGCGGCAAGAAATAAAAGGACGCACGCGCTGTTGCGGAGAGGTCGGTGGAGATCCAAGCATGGTGGGGTGTCGCCGACAAAGCCGGGAAGGAGAACGATGGTGTCTGGCCAGCATGTGAGAAGTAGTAGTACTAGTAGTTAGTGTGTGTGTCTGTGTCTGAGTACGAGCATGTACCAGTACTACTAGTTACTATTGTAGTTTT